>NW_025533121.1:300000-494140 GCF_020631705.1 Daphnia magna
CTAGCCGACGGACATCCCTGGAACTACCCATTGAGATCATAGATATCTAACGGGTGTTCGGCCATGATTCGGACATCCGACGGCAGAAATGTGCTATATGGGCCCTTTCCGATCGAGTACGCCCCTATTTAAGGAAACGGAAGTCTAGGGGACGCGGGAAGTATGGTACCGAGATGGTCACGTAGATAACTTCTAGGTGACCTTCGGGGGTAAAGGGGTAAAAGGGAAAACTAGACACGCTTATGCGTGGGTTTACAGATGATCAACTAGATAGTTCTACTTGACCTTAACAGAGTGAAAAGCGGAAGAGTAAGGCTCGGTGGGGCCGTTCCACGAAGATGTCGTTAACACGTGAATGCCCTTTCCATCCTCGTGACAGATCCTCCCCGTTTGAAGGGAATCGTCCTCGATTGTTACGTTCTAGCTTTCGTATAAGCGCACAACAAGGGAGATAATTAAGTACTGCATTATTGTTGATTTTGTTATTTTATTTAATTTTTTTTTAAAGTTCCACATCTTGGGAATGGATGAAGTTTTCTCCACCCGGGTCAGGTTTTCGGCCTCGTGTGTGATAATCGGCTGTTTCGTATATTCCCATGTTGTTCTTTAGGTGATTATTCAACCGTTGAGCGAGGCGTAGCGTGAATCCCGCTAGGCCACATATAGCCAGGATCGTGAAAACGAACGCTACTATCCATTCAAACGGATAAGTAGTGTTGCTGCAATTCGTTGAAAGAGGAGAGTCTAGGAGTTTTAGTATTTAATTGTGTGTCATAGCGGCTGTTGATTGCAGTTTTTCCTGTTGGAGCAAGTATTTGCTCACCTGATTGAAATGATAAGTATTTAATGAAGAGAATTGGACGACTGTTGCCGTTTTTTGACTTGTAATGTTTTGCCGGAATTGGTACGGCGGCTGCCGTGGTGCTACCCTCCAGACTTGCAGGATATATCCAGTCCTCCGTGCGTGCTGTACAGCCCGGTGGTACCTCAAAGTAGCCTATGGCTGGTAGTTGGAGGCGTTGTGGTGGTAAGTGTTTACTATCAGGTGGGCACGAAAAAACGACGTCATGTGGACCTGACGTCGAAAATGCCCAACGATTTTGTCCTAGGTTCGCTATCTCCTGGCCATTCCATTGTGTGAATTGTGTTTGGCAGCAGACGTTCACTTGTTTTTCGTCGTTTGTAAATAAAGCAATGGCACATAACTTCTTTTTGCTTCTTTTGGAGAATCCACTGTTAAATTTGCAAAGTTGGTTATCTAATTGGCGACAGGTAAGCATTTCGAGGTCTGATAGTTCGATAAATGTATTGTTACACTTGGGGGTGATGTGTAACACGAGTGTATTAGGACGTCCACACTTTAGGACGTCAAGTAAGAACATTACATTCAAGAGACACTACATGGCCTATTTATGGTAGGCGAACAGCAAGGTTGAATCATCGAGTGCTTTCGCCCTTGCTGTTTCTACGAACAATCGAGATAACCCGTATGACTTATTACTGAGCAAGACCGGTTGTACAAATACATCCGACCTTGCTTGTTTCTACGAAAGAAGAAGATACCCTTAACCATTTACTACAAAGCAAGGCCGAACGTTTGAGTACATTCTCCCTTGCTTGTTTCCCCGAAACGTTAGAGAAGGTGTAAGCGTTGCAATAATTAATCAGCCACGTCTGACGTGACTGATTTGATTGCACGCAAACAGAGTGATAAATGCATAAAATAGTATTAGTACAATAAAAAATAGGATTTCGGATTATGTGGGTGGTTTACGGTCATGTTTGTTAAGATCCGTCAGCCAGTCACGTCGGCTGCCCGGATATGAAAAGAACAACAGGTAGGAAAGCTAGCAAGGTTAGATTGAAGGTTACTTACGCTGGAGTTGATGACATGTTGACGCCTTGTTGGTGACGGTGAGTGCCGCGACGTCGGGTCTGGAAGCACGGGTCGGACTGGCAGTGCGGAGCGGCGATGTATAAGAGGACACAGTGAGTACGGTGAGTCTTGGCACGAATCTTTTATTTCTCCAACACTTGTTATTAGGGTTCTACATGATAGTAGGGAACACAAAGTGCAACAACTACACACGACTGCTAAAAGGGGAACTAACTCGAACGTCTAAGGAACGGTGGGTTTTATACCACACCCAAGATGCGGACGCTATAAGGTTAGGGTGGGCAATAAAGATGAAGGAATGTGCCACCAGTTCGCAGGCCATGCGAACTGGTGTGAAAGAAAGAACAAGGTCAATGATAAGACTGGGTGTCATCGACACCTCGGTCAAGCGGAAGAGATAGCGAGAAAAAGGAGGTCAATGGTGGTGAAAAGGAGTATAAGATTGTCGGTCTTTTCCCCCAAAATTGCGAGAAAAGACCACCCATTTAGCTTCGTTACCGCGTGCATAACACCCTTGTAAAATAGTGATGGTTAAGGACGAGAGCAGCGCGGTAAAGAAGATTCCGCTTCTTAAGCGTTGGGGGAGGTCCTTCCGTCAATCCTTCCCATCATTCAGGACGGGCCCAGGACCAAACCAAGCCGCAACAAGCCAAAAATACATCGACGAACAATTAGAGAAGTTTGTAGACAGCTGTAAGGGGAGCCAAGGGGCAGGAGAAGGATATTTCACGCCACAGGAAGTACGGGAACACGCAAACGAAGACGAGTGGGCACACCTGGGCGCCCGACCAAAAAACCTATACCCCGAACCAACAGCCCCCCTAGTAAATTTCGATATCTCCAACAACACAGACCGAAGGGGAACACAATTGGCCCAGCAAACGAACATACTCCGGAACCACGCACAGTCCTTATTTAAAGACAGTGACACAGAGGAGGAGAGAAGAGAGCTGTTACGCCAGGCAAGCACTCTCCTACACGAAGCAGACCCGTCCCTCACACCTAGTAACCAAAAAAGGACCTCCTTCCACGGCCAATACTGGCACTCCCGCATCCACGATATTCCGGAAGACGAACTCATTTTCGAGCTCCAGCATAATCTGGAAGCTAACGGCCGATTCCGCCTAAGTGACAAGCACACCAGGGTCTCGTTACTTTCCCTTCTAGCGCTTTATCCCTCCCTCGATACTCCAGCCATACTTTTCGAATTTTTAAATCTACGGACGGGGTACACGCCAGTTCTACCTCGTTCGTACGACAGCAGTGATTCCGCCCCATCTATCGACGCCCCAACCCCACCGCTGAGAACCGACACAAGACAGAGCACCGAGGAGCGGCTTATCGACCTACCCACCCCAGACCTTGCCAGACCCGACCCGAACTTACCCGATCCAACCGAGTTCAGCCCCGTGACGACCTCGGATCCCGATACAATCGAGGAAACACCCGGAAGCCCACCAAGAGACAGATAAATTTACACCTCCGACTTCGACGAGTTCACCAATCACCTCGCCAACGATGTCCCACCAACAAACCCTACATCCAAAACTAGTGTCCGGGCCCCCGTGCCCTACGTCGATAAAGTCACCGTCAAACAGAAAGGTGTCATTTACGCCAGTGCTCACCGTGTATGGGGTGGGTTCGAGCAAACCGTCTCAAGTACAGACGAGCACGTTCTTTGAGACGTACGAAAAAGAGTTGACCCGCCTCCTAGAAGCTGGCGTCGACACGAAGACAGCGGTTAGTACCGCGAGAACCCTTGCCCAAGCAGAGCAGAACCAACCAACGGCAACCGCAGACACCCTACAAGGAACCACTAACCCATACCCGGCTTCAACACTACAGGGGGTCACCCCATTACCCGTACCACAGTGGGGCTATAACACGCCCCCCACCAACCCGTTTGCCCCATCTGGACAACCCTCTCAGAGCATTGCCCACCCAGGTTTCGTAGCTTCGACACCAGTCAACCCGCCATCCAGTGGGCAGCAAAACCCCCACTGGCTAAACACACAACCGCCCCCCACCCCACACCCAGGGACCACAGGTACCAGCTGTCCCTCCTCCGTGACAAGTGTAGCCATAGACGACAAAATTAGGAGGACACAACAGGAACAGGCAATGCAAGCCTTTGGTTCAGTGACAATATTTTGTGATCGTCAGAGGTCTGGTCGTTTCGACGATTAGGCGGCTCACCTGGAATCAGCCCTCGATCTAGGCAACTTCGAGGAAGCTAGAAAATTACGCTTAATGCGCTTTAAACTCTACGGAGAGGCTGCTGAAGAATTCGACACATTCAAGTTAGACAACCCCATCCGATCCAAAGAGTACGCAGCAGTGTAAGCACGACTCTTCAAACTATTCCACTCGACCGAAACGCGGTCACAAAGGAGTGTCGAGTTTCACAACATGAAGAGGGAGCCAGAGGAAAACATGCGCCGCTACGCAAATCGTATTCGTAAGGCGTTCCATAAAGCTTACCCTATGGATGGGATATTAGATTCAGCTACCACTGCATCCCGGGAGCAAATGATGATGGACAGGTTTTTGGAAGGTCTACCCAGCGATGTGCAAGTCCCCTTAAAGTATAAAAAGTTTGCATCGTTCGAGACACTTATCGATCGAGCCGAACTTACCGCATTAGCTATTGAAGAATCACAGACGAGAGTTAGAATCCATGCATCATACTCATCAACGAACGCCCAAACCCATCAAAATGAACTGACCAGCGTGCTGGAAGCCCTAAATCGCTTAAGCACCAAGGTTGACCAAAATGCCACGACTCACAATGCGGAACTACAACAGAGTCTAGCAGAAATGAAAAGGCAATTAGCACAGAGACCCCCTCAGGTTGGTGGAGGACAGAGAGACCCGATCGTGACGCAGTCCGAAGCTTTTAAAAGGGCAGCCCTTTCTTGCGAATTCCACAACACCTGGGGGTTCCACACCGAAACAGACTGTTTTACCAAGCTACAAAAGAACGAGCATTGCCGCCTGTGCCGAAACATAGGGCACCGACATAATTTCTGCCCTACCATCCGGAACCCAAGATCCCCTCCAACATCAGGGCATTATGCCAACACTCCAGCGACACCAACCGGCATCCTGCGGTCGCAGGCGGAAAACTAGAAACCACCGAATCAACTGTTGGGCCACTCGGTGGGTGCCCCAAGCCCCAACATTTTGTCAAATCAGTGTCCACCCAAGTTACCACCCCCAGAATTGGACAAAGAGTAGGGAATTGTTCATTCAAAGCGTTAGTAGACAGTGGAGCAGGCAAAAGCCTCATTAGTAGTCGACTCTTCGAAAGACTACAGCAACAAATGGAAGAATTCAGACACACAAGAGAAGTAGCGGTAAAGCTTTTCGATATAAGCAACAGGTGCCTGGCCTGCCAGGGCACCGTAACAGTAGATGTTCTCATCGAGGACGAGAGGCCCCGTGAACCCTTTCAACAAGAGTTCATCGTCGCTCCGGAAATTATGGAAGAATGCGTACTAGGTTTAGACGCTCTTTATGAACATAAGTTTATGATCGACGGTCGTGAGAGGCGAGTCTATCGAGTGAGGGAGTCTGATCAACTCCAAAACGATGACAAAACTACAATGATGGTGGCTGTTACAAAACGAAAATACCTCCATCATCCGCATACGTGGTGGAGAGCGAGAATAGTGACGTCAAGCTATCTCTCGACACTGCCTGTTTTCTAGTAAAAATCCCACGGTTTACCGCCGTTCTTCGACTGGACCCTTTCGTCTCTACAAAACGTTACAATGGGATGTTCAGAATTGTGATAGTCAACGAAACAAACCACACTATCTCACTTCCTCGCTACACCATCTTAGGTCATGTGGTTTTCGAGCCACCTACACTCATAGCATCTTGTTCCACCAAGCCTACCACCATCAACCCCGCCATCTTCGAAGCCTCCCTCCCAGATGTTACGGAAACCATAAAGGGGGAATTGCGCAAATTGCTCCTAGAAAAACAAAGTATCTTCGCATTTCAAACACGCGATCTGGGGAACACGGCTGGGTCAAACACGTTATCGAAACTCAGGGGCAAGGGCCCATCCGCCAAAGACCATACAGAGCATCCCAACGTCAACGGGAAGTTGCAAAGAAAATAATCGATGAACTACTAGCAAATAATATTATACGACCCTCCCTCTCCCCTTGGGCGGCCCCAATAGTTTTAGTAAAGAAGAAAACAGGAGACGACCGCCTGTGCATTGACTACAGAAAACTAAATGCGATCACGAAAAAAACTCCTTTCCCTTGCCCTGCATTGACGACGTGCTTGACCTGTTACAAGGCCAAAAATTCTTTTCCACTCTAGATCTGGCATCAGGGTACTGGCAAATAGAAACGGGTGAAAAGTCAAAAGAGAAGACGGCGTTCATTCATCGCTGGAACAATTTGTATGAATGGAATCGGCTTGCCTTCGGTCTGACTAACGCCCCAGGAACCTTCCAATGATTGATGAATTTTGTCCTTAAGGAAGAGATAGGAAAGACCTGCTTGGTTTACCTAGATGACATTATCATCTTCTCTAATACCCCCTTAGAACACATATCGAACCTGCGGAAAATCTTTGATTTACTTGAAGAGGAAAACCTCAAGGTGAAACTATCAAAATGTAGATTTTTAGAGACATCTGTCCAGTACCTCGGCCACGTCATCTCAGCAGATGGCGTAGCACCAGACCCCGCCAAAATCGAATCCCTAGTAAATTACAGAAAACCACTTACCGTTAAAGAGATGCAGTCCTTTTTGGGGTTAGCGTCATACTACCGACGGCTCATCAAGGGGTTCTTCACAGTCGCCCACCCCCTCATACATCAAGTGAAGGGTAAACCGCAGGACAGGATAAAATTGGGGCCTGTTGAAGAAAATTCCTTCGAATTCCTTAGGAAATGCCTGATAACCGACCCTGTTCTGGCCTACCCGGATTTCACTAAAGAATTCCTAATTTACACTGATACCAGCGATTACGGGCTAGGAGCCGTTTTGTCCCAAATACACGACGGAAAAGACCAACCAATCGCCTACGCCAGTAGACACCTGAATAAAGCAGAAACCAAGTACTCTACCATCGAGAAGGAAGCCGTGGCCGTGATTTTTGGTATAAAGCGTTTCCGCCATTACCTTCAGGACGAGCCATACGTTATCACCAGTGACCATCGCCCGCTGCAGTGGCTACAGACGTTCAAAGACGAGACGGGTAGATAAGGAAGATGGTCAATATTGTTGGCTAACCTCAAGTACTCAATAAAGTACCGGCCGTGTCGAGTCAATGAGAATGCTTCGGTCTGTGTTGTTGGGGATATCGAAATTTACTAGGGGGGCTGTTGGTTGGGGGTATAGGTTTTTTGGTCGGGCGCCCAGGTGTGCCCACTCGTCTTCGTTTGCGTGTTCCCGTACTTCCTGTGGCGTGAAATATCCTCCTCCTGACCCTTGGCTACCCTTGCAGCTGTGAACAAACTTCTCTAATTGTTCGTCGATGTATTTTTGGTTCGCTGTGGCTTGGTTTGGTCCTGCGCCCGTCCTGAATGATGGGAAGGATTGACGGAAGGACCTCCCCCAACGCTTAACAAGCGGAATCTTCTTTCCTGCGCTATTCTCGTCCTTAACCATTACTATTTTACAAGGATTTTATGCACGCGGTAACGAAGCTAAATGGGTGAGGCGGTCTTTTCTTCCAATTTTGGCTCTGCGAGAGTCGGCGTGAGTCGGCGTGATTTAGCGTGAATGCGTTGTGGAACAGTAGTAATGGGCTTAAGGGTCTCCTGGCTTGAGAGCACGCAAAAAATCCCTCTTCTTGAATTTCTACTTTCGCGTGAGCGATCACGGTAACCAACTCTCTTTGGGTAGTCTATGCACGAGTATGAGTGACATAACAATGATCAGAAAAACGGTTTATTTTTTTTACGATTTCCGGGTTTCGGGAGTCAGCGTGATTCAGCGTGATTTAGCGTGAGGACATTGTGGAACAGTATTACAGGCTCAAAATATCTTCTGGCTTGAAAATACGCAATAATTCATCTTCGTGAGTTCCTACTCACACGTGAGCAATTACGGTTCCCAACCTTCCCTGGGTAGTCTATGCACAAGCATGAGTGAGGTAACAAAGATTAGAAAGAACGGTTGTTTCTGGCAATTTGAGGGTTTGGGGAGTCGGCGTGAGTCTGCGTGAGTTAGCGTGACTTAGCGTGAGGGCATCGTGGAACAGTATTATCAGCTGAAATATCTCCTGGCTTGAAAATACACAAAAATCCCTATTCGTGAATTCCTACTCCCGCGTGAGCAATCACGGTTCCCAACCTTCCCTGGGTAGTCTATGGACAAGCATGAGTGACGTAACAAAGAACAACAAAGAAATTTGACGGTTTTGGGAGTTGGCGTGAGTTAGCGTGACTTAGCGTGAGGGCATTGTGGAACAGTATTATCGGTTCCAATATCTTCTGGCTTGAAAATACCAAAAAATCCCTCTTCGTGAATTCCTACTCCCGCGTGAGCAATCGCGGTTCACTGCACAACAGCATAAGGGAGTGGTGTTTAAACAAAAAAACGGGGGTCTCTGAATCCTAAATCCGTCGCTGGACGAACTCGACAAAAAAGAAAGATGGCGTTCGTCAACCAAGTGGGACATAAATAAGCTAGGACGACCCACACGTTCAATCCCGCTACGCAGAAAACTACCCGACGCATGTCCGTTCATTGAATGTGCATGCGACGCATAGTGTCCACACCACGGAGCCTGAACGAGTAAATCATCTGTTTGTAGCGGCGCCAGGCGGTAAAAAAAAAGGAACGAGGTCACGGTTCGACTTCGCTGCCACTAGATGCAATAATTAATCAGCCACGTCTTTGTTAAGATCCGTCAGCCAGTCACGTCGGCTGCCCGGATATGAAAAGAACAAAAGGTAGGACAGCTAGCAAGGTTAGATTGAAGGTTACTTACGCTGGAGTTGATGACATGTTGACGCCTTGTTGGTGACGGTGAGTGCCGCGACGTCGGGTCTGGAAGCACGGGTCGGACTGGCAGTGGGTAGCGGCGATGTATAAGAGGACACAGTGCGTACGGTGAGTCTTGGCACGAATCGTTTATTTCTCCAACACTTGTTATTAGGGTTCTACACGATAGTAGGGAACACAAAGTGCAACAACTACACATGACTGCTAAAAGGGGAACTAACTCGAACGTCTAAGGAACGGTGGGTTTTATACCAGACCCAAGAGGCGGACGCTATAAGGTTAGCGTAGGCAATAAAGAGGAAGGAATGTGCCACCAGTTCGCAGGCCATGCGAACTGGTGTGAAAGAAAGAACAAGGTCAATGATAAGACTGGGTGTCATCGACACCTCGGTCAAGCGGAAGACAGTCATAAAAGAGATAGCGAGGGAAAGGAGGTCAATGGTGGGGAAAAGGGGTATAAGATTGTACAAACACTTAACTAAATGCAGTTAACTTAATTTTACTTAAAGTCTTAACTCTAGTGGGAGTCCTTACAACGTCCTGTGTTGCTAACGCAACATTCAGACAAAGCAAGGCCGAATGTACTCGTACGTTCGCCCTTGCTTGTTTCCAAGAAGGAGATTAGTGCGGGGTATGTCTCCCGCGTATGTCGCGTGATCTCCACGTGACAGATCCCCCCTCGTGAAGGCGGTCGCCCCCGACTACTTGATAACTAAAATAAAACCCCCAGAACGGTAACCCCAAAAGCCCCAAAACCCTAAATCAGAAAACCCAACACACCAAATTAAAAGAACAAAAAAAAATCCATCAAACAAAAATTCCAAAAGAACACCATAAAGAAACATTCAAAAAGAAATGTCGTGTCAAACCTCCGTCATCTGTTCGAGGTGCGGTAGGAAGTGATTGTCTTGAATATCTAATTGTTCGTGGGCCCTCTAACGGCCTCTCAGCCAAACAGTTTGGTAACTGAGATAGGTTGTTGCGAGCACCAGTAATAGTAACATGATCAAAAGTTAAATCGGATATCTTGACTCCGACAGCTGCAATTCTTCGGTCGTCTTTTTCATTAATTCTTGAATATGGAATCCTGTTATTTCAGACGACGCATTAGCGCCGTCGTTTCGGCGCAGTAGGACGCTGATGAAGTTAATTGATGTGGCATTCGCCTTCGGGAACTCAATGATGGCGACCGATTAGAACATTGCTACATTAAATCCCACTGCGGCCAGAGTGGGTGCCACCAGAGGATCTAACGAGGCCTCCAATCGTCCGTCTAAACTGGCGGGGAAGACCCAGTCTTCCGTTCGAGCCGTACATCCAGAAGGGACATAAAAAATCCCAAACGGAGGCAGCAACAGTGATTGTGGGGGCTCTTGGCTGCTACCGATCGGACATGAGAACACCACCTCATGAGCTGTAATGGCTGAGAACATCCAGCAGTTCCCTCCAAGATAAGCTACTTCGGATCCTTTCCATTCTTTAAATGGTTGTCTGCGTTGCGTTAGCTTACGGTTGGTGTCATTGGTGAATAAGGAAATCGCACAGGATTTCCGTGCTCCCCGTTTTCCTAAACCTGTATGAAAATTACAAATTAATCGTTCCAATTGTTTGCAACCCCGAACGTCGGCAGTCGAAAGATCAATAAAAGTCTCCAAGTCTGTGGAAACGGCCAGAAAATTGGGTAGGTCCCCGATCGCCACTCCATGGGTGCCATTGTTTGTTGCTCGTGGTAAACTGAAAATTTCAAAAAGGGTATACTGCTGTGCGTGATCATAGATCGGAATTTTGATAAAAAGACGAAAACGTCCCTCCACCGCCGCCACCGTCACCATGGCTTCACGATAGGTCACCCATAATTCTTCACTGGATACTGCCCAACCCAAGGGTAGTTGTCGATTAACTGCTTTCAACACCGAAGCCATTTGAGCAGGTGGAAAGGCCAACAGGGCCAACCCTTCGTCAAGAGCGTCTGCCAAGTCTCGAAGCCACTGCAGGCTAGCTTCCACCGACTCGAATGCTGTGTCTAGATTGATGAAAAAATCGAAATACTCGATCATGTAAGCTTGACGCTCTGCCATTCGTCCAAGCAAATTTTTGTAATTGTTTGTTAGTTCCACCGTTTGTCCTTCCAACTCCTGGATCAACTTGGTATTTGTCCGGATCTCCCAAAGGGATTCGTTCACCACGGTTGCCTGCTGGTACATCAAATGGTCTATTTCATTTTCCCGGTGTGTAAGGCCGGTGATCTTTTTATTCAATCCAGCGAGATCAGCCTGAGCGACTACTCCGAACAGCCACTTTAACACTGATCCCCCGCCATCGATCAACGCTCGACGTTGTTTGGAAGGAGAACCAATGGCGTCCCGAAAAGTTGCTAGTCGATGTTTGGATTGATTTAATTAATGTTCAAACCAACGACACTTGACATCAAGTTTTTTGGCAGCCGATGCACCTTGTTGATTTCCTGTTTTACGGCATTTAACGGCCATGTCCGAGTACTCCTTCAACCTCACTTTCAATGTCTGAACCACTGCCTCTGCCGGTCGTATATCGAGGTCTGTTATGACTGTTCAGAACGGTTCTCCGAACGTGACACCCGGCTTTTCATTGAAAATCACGGTGTCTCGGACAAGCAACGCATCTACCTTGACTGACCCGAGGAAGACCAATACACAAATTGTGTACGGCAGTAACAAAGCGAGGTAACGATCCGGTCGACCAGCTCGACGAGCCGGCTGTATCCTTGTGGGGAGGCGGGCCGGCCTGCTTGTTGTCTTCGGCTGACGAACTCCCCCAGGGGAAGGTACTGGACGGACGCTGTTGTAGGGTAAAACTGCAGCCTTCTCACTGTGGTTTCCATTATCCGTACCCGTCTGCCGATGAATCTCCACACGTGGTTGAGGGGCATTGGGTAGAGGGTTATCACGTACCACCTCTGTGGATTCCGTGTTCAAATTTGGACCTCGTTCGACCAAGTCGTGGAAAAGTTTCATCTTTATGACGTGCACAATCTCCGATTTTCTTGATCCGGAACTCAACTTCACTTCGTAGTTCACAGGAGTTGTCTGTCGGATCACTTTGAACGGTCCTTGCCAGCGACGAAGCAATTTTTCTGCTCGTTTTACTTTTCGAAAGGGTTTGTACACCAGGACTTGGTCTCCTACTTTAAATTGAAGCTCTCTGTGGCGACTGTCGTACTCTCGTCGATGGTTGTCCTGGGCGACTCCCAATCGCATGTGCACCAATGCTCGAGCCTTCAACAATTCGGTCACAATCTGGGTGGCATAATCTGGAGCCGTTCCCGACGTAACCAGCCGAGGGTTGGCATGAGCACCTAATTCCAAATCAATAGGTAACATTGGTTCACGCCCGTAAAGCAAAAAAAATGGTGAATACCCTATAGATTCCTGCCGAACCGTGTTGTAAGCAAAACACACGTAAGGTAACGTCTCGTCCCAATCTTTATGGTCCGCGCTGGCATACATTGACAGCATAGCCGCCAAGGTATTATTCATCCGCTCAACCAATCCGTTTGCCTGCGGATGGTAACTTGACGTTGTCTTGTGGTTGGATCCAAGATTCTTCATGACTTCTTGGGTAAGCGCAGCTATAAAACATTTCCCTTGATCCGAAATGATGGACTCCGGCGCTCCGTGACGCAGCACAATTTGTTCGACAAAAAATGATGCCACCATATCCGCCTTTCCGTTGGGCATGGCCCGTAGTTCCACCCACTTCGTTAAGTAGTCAACAGCAACGATGATCATCTTATTTCTGGTGTTGAACATGGGAAACGGACCTAAGAGGTCGATTCCCACCTTTTGAAATGGGCGTGTTACCTGAATACACTGCAGGAAACCGGCTGGCCGTTTGTTCACTCCTTTTCGACCCTGCCAATTAGGACATGATTTCACATAATTCGTAACATCAATCGCCAAACGCTCCCAAAAGAATCGATTATAAATTTTCGTTAGGGTGCGTCGAACTCCCATATGCCCTAACATCAAGTCATCATGGTATGCATTTACGACGCGTTTCCGAAAGGAACGCGGGACGCACAGGCGACGATACTGTTTACAGTTTTTAATGGTCTGTAAGCATAGTCGCCCGTTGAATAGACAAAAGTTTTTTAACGTTGCACGACCTGCTTCCAACTGGTTTCATCAGACGACGCTACCGCGGGACCCGACGCTGCTCCGCAACGAATTCTTCCTCCGGTCCAAAATCCACCGATCTGCCACTCCCCACCAGTTCAATGGCCCCACAGCGATCTTCTTCTTGGTCTTCGGTCACGGGTAAAGGGCATCGCCAGAGGCAATCTGCGTTGTCATGGAGTTTTCCGCTTCTATACCGGATTTCAATGTCATACTCCTGAATCGACAAGCTCCAACGGGCTAGTCGTCCAGCGAAATCTCGTTTGGTTAACAACCAACACAGCGCCTGGTGGTCTGTAACTACCACGATCTTGCATCCCCATAAATAACCTTTAAATTTTTTAAAGGCCCAAACCAAGGCCAGGCATTCTTTCTCGGTGATGCTGTAATTTATTTCGGAGCTGCTTAACAGGCGGCTGGCATAGGCCAACGGATGTTCTTGCCCTTCCACTCGTTGTGCCAATACCGCACCAATACCGTAGCCTCAGGCATCGGGAATGATTTCCATCGATAGGTCATAATTCAGATGAG
This sequence comes from Daphnia magna, assembly GCF_020631705.1. Taxonomy (NCBI): domain Eukaryota; kingdom Metazoa; phylum Arthropoda; class Branchiopoda; order Diplostraca; family Daphniidae; genus Daphnia; species Daphnia magna. The sequence goes on from NW_025533121.1 coordinate 313,560, forward strand.
CCACGACTGGGGCTGCAAGCAGCGCTTGCTTCAGTGTGTTGAAGCTGGACTCCTGGTCAGGACCCCAATCAAACACTGCATTCTTTTTGGTTAACAAAATCAAAGGGCGTGCAATTATTGAAAAATCTTTTATGTGTGGACGAAAATAAGAGCCCAGGCCAAGATAAATCTGTACTTTCTTCACTTTAAGGGCCACCGTCTTTCCTTCGTTTCACGGTGGGAACTCCCTTACCGCTTCTAATTTGTCCGGGTCTGGACGAATACCATCTGCATCCACTATGTGACCTAACACTTTCAAACTGTTTTCCGCAAAATGACATTTGGACACCTTCAACTTAAGGCCCGCTTTCTTTAAACACTCCAATACCAACCTTGGTCGTTCAACATGGAGGTCGATTGTTGACGAGTACACTATGACATCATCGAAGTAGACGAGGCACGCTGTCCATCGAAGTCCGGCCAGTATAATATCCATGTGCCCCGTTCCGTTACAACAGTAACATTTGAGTACTCCGTTATTGTTTCTGTAGATTCTCTCCGACTCTCCCCACATAACTGTCTTCTCGTTTCTTGGTCTCTTCGGAGGTGGAGTTGCTTGAATCTTCAAACTTTCTACCGCACCTTGCGGTAGAAAGTGCACAATTACTTTCCATAATTCCATATCAGCCGCAATTGGAGCTGGTTTTGGAAGGGTCCGAATGAAATCAATTGGAACATCCGCCGCTCTGGTCACCGCCACCCCGAGCCCCGCGTCCGGCCAGTTTCGTCTATTGGCTAAGAGCTTGGCATCAGTAAACCGTTTCGCCGCCTCTAAAAATTCTTCGCCTGTTTTGGGTTGTAACGGGTAAAATTTTTCTACCTACGAGGACCGTAATCCCCCAAAAAGGTAGAAGACTTTGGTGGTCTCCGCTATTGTTGGATCCACCAACCTACAAAGATCAATAACATCGTAATAGTAGTTAGTTGTCGCTTCTTCGATACCTTGAATCCGGTTCCGCAAGCGTGTTTCCTGGAACAGCTTGTAGTTTTGTTGCTGAAATGCTTTCAAAAACAGAGTTCTGACTCTGGTTACTGCCGGAAGATCAGCTGCGTTGAGGCCAACTCCCGGTCGTATGGGTAAATCACGCCACTCCGTTGGAAGTGTGAAGCACAGGTACCACTTCCTTGCCGCTCCATCCAGATACATGCTGAAATTCACCCGTAGCTCCGTATAGCCCCATTGATTGTACGCTCTTGTTGACTCGTAACGCTCAAGCCAGTCGAAGGCGTCATGTTCCGGCATTGCCTTAAAGACCTTGGGACTCAAAAACTTTATCTGAGGAGGAATAATGCCAGTACCTGAATCACTATCAGTATCTGCAAATAACTGCTCCTCGTCAGTGCTGTCAACGTTTTCCTCTTCTTCACTTTCGTCGCTACTTTCGTGGGCGTCGTCAATACTCCCTTCTACGTCAGATTCTTCAAGATCGTTCGTAGTAATTTCCAACTCGGCTCCTTTGCTTTTTTCGCTACTGTCTTGTGCTGCCTCAATACTCTTGTCTACGTTAGATTCTTAAAGATCTTTCGCAATACTCTTCAACTCGTCGTCTTCGCTTTTTTCACTACCTTCTTTAGCTGCCTCAATAGTCTTGTCTACGTAAGATTCTTCAAGATCTTTCGCAGTGCTTTCCAACCTTTTCTCAGCCTGGATTACCCGCTGCCTACTTCCCACTACGTCCTCTCTGCTGTCCGACTCAACAATTTTTTTTCCAGCTGCTGTTCCGGTATCGGGCGCGTAGATGGAGGCAAAGGGTGTAAACGTCTGCTCGGATCCCTTGGACAACTAGGCCAACGTGGATTTGATGAATTTCTCATTTACCTCCGGCAAAATAAAAATCATTAATGTCTTGCTGCATTAGAATACCTCAAAATCTTGTCACAGTAATAAACGATTTCCTTGAGAGAAAGCCAATAGAAACCAAATATTCCTACCCCCTGTCAGCCGAAAACGTGGCTCCGTATCCAACAATATAAGATTTGGCACAACCCGTTGGTTAAACCACTTGTGGTAGAGCCCATAAACGATTTTCTTCTCTGACAATGAATAATACTATAAGATAAACTTCCTTGCCTTGTCTCGTTAGTAATGCTGCATCTCCACCATTTGTTACACTTGAAGGTGATGTGTAACACGAGTGTATTAGGACGTCCACACTTTAGGACGCCAAGTAAGAACATTACATTAAAGAGACACTACATCGCCAATTTATGGTAGGCGAACAACTAGGTTGAATCATCGAGTGCTTTCACTGTCGGAAATTCCGACGGACGAAGCTCACAGCCCTCGTCCGGGTGACAGCCCTTTGACCGAAGCAGGCTAGACTCAGACGAGTCATCCTCGGTGGAGTGCCGTGCCACCGAGGATAAAGAAGTCCATTAGCGGAAGCAAGTAACTTGAGACGGCCTACGGCTCGCAAGAGCCGTAGATAAGAGGCTGGAGCGCGAGACTGTGTTATTGGAACTGCCTGAGTGCTTTTCCATATATCTGGAGACACCTGTTGAGGGTGAAAGGAACGATGTGAGGGTTGAACTCATTGAGGCGGAGCCTGCAGAGTTCATCCCGCCAGAATGTAGGTTTAGTTCCCGCAGGGTTATCGGGAAGTTTACTGATCGATAACCGGCAATCATCAGCAGCGGTGCCCTCTATTCCAGGATCGGACACTCGGATAAATCAGACAACGGTGTAGTTTTCTGTGTATATAAGGGGCCGTCGAGCCATGCTAATACAGTCACTTTTCTTCACCGACTTGTCGTGTCAGCGTCCACTTACAGTAGGTGCCAAAAGTATCCGAACACTTCGCGTTTTCGGACCATTTTAGCATGGGTTAAAATGACGGAGCGCGCTTAGCGCGATTGAGAAAAAGAGGGTTAAAAAATCCCCCTAAGTCAATGAAAATAATTTTGTGACCTAATAATAGATAAAGGTATATAAATTTTTTTTTTTTATTTTTATGACTTGTAGCCGCTGGTCGGCATATCAGTGCACAAGTATCCGAACGCCAGGTTTTCCGCCATGCTTTCTTATGGCACTACGTGTCTTCTTTATTATTTTTTAAAATATACCAAATATAAGACTATCAAAGGCTAACTAGGCTTTTTATGTGTACAAATACGTAATCTACTCCTTCCGGCCACTTGTTATGCTTAAACTTAAATCCCTTTTTAGTAATTAATTTTTCCGTGACAGGCTATGTGTCATTTTCTGTTTGTGTGTTAGTATCGTTTTGCCATTTTTCGATCTCTTTAAAAGGTTTCATGCTAGCTACATGAACGATGTCGGACTTGGTTTTTTTGTTAATCAACTTTACTTCGTAGTTTACCGGAGTTTTCTGGCGTACCACAATAAATGGGTCAACCCATCTATGGAGGAGTTTGTCTGACTTCCCTTTTTTCCTTGTGGGATTGTAGACAAATACTTTGTTTTCTTTTTGGAATGTGACGTCTCGATGGTTTACGTCGTAATCTCGTTTTTGTTTCTCCTGAACTTGACTCAGCCGTGTTCTCACAATGCTTCTGGCTGCCGTTAGGTTTTCCATCATTTTGTTGGCGAATGACATCTCTGTATCCCCTTGAGAATCTGATAGTGAGCCCAGAATTAGATCTATCGGAAAGATTAAATCCCGACCATATAGCAGAAAAAAGGGTGAAAACTCAGTTGATTCCAGACGCGAAGTATTATATGCGAAGCATATAATAGTGCTTTAGCATTTCAACCCAGTTTTTCTGGTCGCTAGAAATGTACATTGACATCATCGTGGCCAATGTGTGATTCATCCTTTCTACTAGTCCGTTTGCTTGTGGGTGATAACTCGCTGCGGTTCTGTGTTTTGTTTCTAGCTTGTCGAACACACTTTGGGTGATGTCGGCTAAGAAGCACTTGCCACGATGTGATATTATTGATTCTGGCACGCCATGGCGAAGTGCGATTTGTTCCACGATTAATGATGCTACTACGTCTGTTTTACCCGACGGTAGGGCTTTTAGCTCTACCCATTTTGTTAGATAGTCCACCGCTACAATCAGCATCCTGTTGCCCGTATTAGACAAGGTGATTGGTTCCAGTAGGTCTATTCCTATTTTTTGAAACGGTCGTGTCACTTTGATGCATTGTAATGTTCCAGCTGGAGCCATTTTCGGAGTTTTTCCTGTTTGACATTGTCTGCATGCTCGTACGTAGTTCGTGACGTCCTGAGCCATATCGTGCCAGAAGAAGCGTTTCGCGATCTTTTGAAGTGTTCGTTGAAGTGTCCTGAAGTTACGTCGTCATGGCATGATCGCAGAATCAATGTTTTGTACTCATCTGGGATGCACAGGCGTACATCCGACTTTGTGCCTACTGTCTTTAATTTGAACAGTCTTCCTTCTTTTAAGCAAAAGTGCCGTCCAGCCGAATTACCCGACTCCAGTTTTTCAACGATCTCTCTCCACTTCGTGACTTTGCGTTGTTTACTGGCAATGTCCCGTACTGTATCTGGTGCTAAGAAATCTGATTGATGGTACTGCAGAGCTCCGATTGATATGCAGCGATCGTCTTCTTCCGTTTCGTTGATGGGGATTGGATAACGTGAAAGACAATTTGAGTTTGTGTGCAATTTCCCGTTCCTGTTCCGGATTTCGACATCGTATTCTAGTAGGCATAAACTCCAACGGGCCAGTCTACCCGCTAGCTCTTTTTTTGTACGAAGCCAAAAGAGAGCCTCGTGATCAGTTATAATGATTATCTTGCAACCCCACACGAATCCACGAAATTTCTGTAGACCCCAAATGAGGGCTAAACATTCTTTTCTGTGATGGAGTAATTCATCTCTGATTTCGATAGTAGTCGACTGGGATAGGCTAGTGGGAATTCTTTCCCTTCTTTTGATTGTGATAGCACTTCTCCGATGCCATAACCGCATGCGTCCATCATGATAATCATAGGTGCTTGATAATCTGGATGGGCCAATATTGGTGCCGTCGTTAAAGCTTCCTTTAGTGTATTAAAGCTTTCCTGCTGGGATTCTCCCCATATAAACTGAACTCCGTTTTTTGTTAACATCGTTAATGGTTGTGCTATTTTGGCGAAATTCTTTATGTGTCTCCTTTAATATGAGCACAGTCCTACAAAACTTTGAAGCCGCCTGATGTTTTCTGTTGTTCTCCGACCTTTGTTGCATTCCTCAAAGACTGTAATTGCCGCGATTTTTTCCGAATCTGGTGCTATCCCTTTTTTGGATACCACGTGCACTAGCACTTTTAATGTAGTCATTGCAAACTGAGATTTCGTTGCCTTCAGTTTGAGGCCTGCTTTTGCCAAATAGGATAATACGAGTTGAAGTCGGTGTAGGTGGGTTTTGAAGGTTGGCGCATAAACTACTACATCGTCTAAGAATACTAAGCACGAAGTCCAACGTAGTCCTCCCAAAATCACGTCGATTGCTCGTTGGAAGGAACTGGTTCCATTGGTTAAACCGAACGGCAGTACTGTAAAATGGTATAATCCATCCGCTATGATGAACGCTGTTTTTTCTCTATCTTCTTTTCGTAGGGGCAACTGATGATAGCCACATTGTAGATCCATGATGGAAAAATATTCCGCTCCTTCCAGTTTTCCCAAGATGTCATTAATTTGCGGTAGGGGTAGACATCTTTAATTGTAAGATCGTTGAGACCGCGGTAATCCACGCAGAATCGCCATGACCCGTCTTTCTTTTTAATTAGAACTACTGGGGCTCCCCAAGGGCTATCTGACACTTCAATAATACCTGATTCCAATATGTCATCGGCTAGATTTTGGATGATCTTTCGAGCTTTCCAGGTACTGGCATATGGTCGTTGGAATACTGGCGTTGCTCCTTCTTTTAGGTTGATTCTTTGTTCTGCCGTCGTTCAGTATCCGATGTCTTTTTCGTTTAACGCAAAGCATTGGCTGTGTTCTCCTAAGAGCGTCAGTAGAGTCTCTCTGTCCTCTTCCTTTAACTCGTAGTTGATTTGTTTGCCCAGCATGAGAAAAATTTCTTGGTTTTCAGGTGAACATTTGATTTTTTCCGTAGCCGTGTTTTTCAGTGGCGTTTTGTTCCAATCGAACTGTACTATTTCGTTCCTGTAAGGCTGTATTGTTCCCAATGTTTTCCTTTCCTCCAACCACACCGGTGCTAGGGACAAATTGGCAACCGGTATGGTTTGCTATTTTCCCGGGAGAATGGCGTGTCCTACTGACAATGTTTTCTTTGTTAATAACCCAGCAGACGGGGTGAACAGGACAGCCGCTGGAAATGATATGCATGGTTTGGTTGCACTGGGATGACTGATAAGGCCGGAATCATGTGACCGGTATCCGCGACTACGTTACACTTGTGAAGAAGGGGGTCATCTTGGGGGTGTATTCCCTTGAAGGGTAATTCACCCAGAGCTACTAAGGTGGCATCTCCGGTGTACTCGAGTTGTAGTTTCCAAAATTGTTTTTAAAAGTCATTTCCCAACAGTAAATCGATACCTTCCATTGCCATGATAACTGCTGTTCCTGATGCCCATCTCCCTTTATGAGTAATGGTTATGAGTGCTGCCCCCAACGGAGATGCCCTGGTTCCGTTAGCTAATATTATAGCTGGCCCTGACCATTGCTCTAAGCAGAATGGGGTTTGTTTTAATAAGTCTGGTGATAGGACACTTATTGCTGCCCCTTTGTCAACGACCGCCATTGTTGGGACATTCCCACAGAACACTGGTTCCCTTATCAGTCGAGACACCTCCGACAACAAGATAGGTGTAACCTTGTCAGTCCCGCTCTTGATCGACATGGTTTCCCAGTCATTGTTTCGCAGTCCCAATTTCGTTTCTTGCTTTCCGGTTTGATTCTCTGTGAGATCTGGTAGGTTTACATTATTTACTTGTACTGAATGCGAATCTGTCGTGGTTGTCTCGCCCATGGCTGCTTCCGTTGAAATATGATTGACAGGCCATTGTTGGTCTTGCGTTCCTTGCCTGCCAAACTCCGGACGCCCGCCTGGATATTGCTGTGGGGGGCTCCGTTGTTCTTTTTGGGGTTGCGTAGCACCCCTAAACAGTGAGGATGCCGGATTCTGGAAGCATCTGTAGTCCAAGTGCCCTACTTTGGAACAATATCCGAAAATGTATCTTCCTTCGGTTGTTCTTCCATTCCTTCCTGAGCCGTTCCAGTTGCCCTGGCGCTGTCCCAACGGCGCTGAGTGGTTAGTCGGCCCTGAAGATAACTGTAGCTGCTTGATGGTGTGATTCAGTTGTGGGAGTATGCTCACAATTTCAGGTGTCATCGCCGTTGGTTGTGGGTTATTACCCGCGTTAACGAATGTCGGCTCTTTGGAGACTGCTAGTAGGGACTGTAACCAGACTTTCTGGTTGGCCAACATAGTGGCTTCCATGTGTAATTTTGCAAGATCCAGAAAATCCGCTTTGGAAACTGGTTTTTGGGGGTATATTTTTTGTAGCAAGGAAGGTTTCAATCCCCGGTATAGGTATTCTAGCTAATGTTCTTGAGACATGTTTGGATTTACAAGTCGGCACATATTTACGATGTCGTAAAAGTATGACACCACGTCTTCTTCATTTTCTTGCATTCGCTGTCGTAGCTTAGTTTCTTGTAACAGGGAAAATTTCGCTTGTCGAAAAGCTGCCGAAAATTGTGTTTTGATCCCTGATTCTGCTGGTAAATTCGGTAATGTGGGGTCAGTTGGGTCGGGTCGAATTGGTAAGTCTTCCCAATGATTGGAATGTGTATGCACTAAGAACCACTTCCTAGTGCCCCTTCCAGATACATGGCGAAATTTGTCGCCTTATCGGCATTCGACCATCTATTGTAAGTGGCCGCCAATTCTAAACGTTCCAGCCAATCCATGGCATCTTCGTTCGGGGTGGCCGAAAACATTGGTGGCACAATAACTAATTTTAATTAATTAATAAATTTTTGCACACTTACTGCCATGGCAACTGGTTGTGTGCCTCTGCAACATAAGACTACTGTCGATGCTGGTTTGTGTGTTGCGTTAGCGACTGCTGGTTCTGGGTTCACGTTTACTTGTGTGCTTGATGACTCCGTTACACTGTCCGTTAGTTGAAGGTATATGTTTTTACTTCCGGGCGATGGGTCCGCCTTTTGGGCCGTTGAAGTTTTCTCTGCTATTGCGGTTAACCGAAAGGGATTCGCAGTTTCGCCTTCTCTAGGTCCCGAAATACTAAATAGTTCTGGATGTAATCGACGACTTGGTGAACGACCACACGTAGGATATCTTGCTGAACGTTTTTGTTGTATGCTCATCAATGTCAATGTCAACCGCACACCCGAATCCGTTCACAACTATTTTATGGAAGCCTGAATCCGTTCACAACTATGTTATGGAAGTGTTCCAACAAAGGAGAAAAATGAATGGTGCAACGAAGAGACAAGGAGACGAAAGAGAACGAGAGAGAGAGAGTAAGAATGTTTTTCTGGGGTCTGAAGTACCACAGAAAAGAAAATAGAAAAGTGATAATCGGCCAGGAAGAAATGCTTATACTACTGCTAGACTGGATGAGCAACTATACTAAAAAATAACATATATATATGGCGTAAGGTAAAACGAATTATGGAGCGGGAAGAGAGGAAGAGAAAAAAAATACCGACTCCAAACGAACGAAAATAAATCGACGAAAACTATTAATCGAACGAACAACAAAAAAAAGCTGAAGAAAAAAAATGATAATATGAATCAAAATACGACAAAAACGTTGAAAGAATTCTCACTAGTTGCTTCCGAAATTAAATTTATAAGCGTGTAATGGTTTACACGCGCGTGGAACGTGCAAACTATCACAAGAATTTAATGTAAATAAGGAATCTTTGTTTGACTTTACCGCATGTTGTATTTTGTAGGCACAGTAGGGCTGGAACAGGCCGGGACAGACAGGAATAACTAGCGAGAATGCTAACAGAAGACTGGGGGGGCGAGCTAAATCTAGTTCTATTTATTAGGTCTTGAGGAAGCATTTTTTCCTTGGTTGGCGTGGGGGTCGTGGTAGCGTCCTTTCCAACGGTCAACTTGACCTTCTTCTTTGTTCGAGAACAAGGGGGTATTTTCCGCAACGGTCAACTCCCCGTATTGCTTGGGGCGCCAGAGGGGTGACTTTTTAGAAAGTCGAAAGACATCGTTTCTCTGTTGTCAGAGATCTCGATTCTTTACATCACCCCCCCTCCTCAATTGTTGCGCCCCGCAACAATCACTCTCAGCTTCTGAATACGAATAGCAAGGGAATGCGACGGATGAGCAAGATAGAACCGGAAGAGGCACTGTAAGATTGAAAAATGGAAAGTAACAGCGAAGTAACTGCGGCAATTTTATGGATACGGAAGTAGAGAGAGCGAACGCGCACATAGAAAAGAATTATGTGAAAAAATGAATAGCGCAACCAATGGTAACACGATAAAAAGGAAAGAGAAAAAAAAACGGAAAAGAACAGAGCGATGATTACTGCTGGAAGGGTGAGAGGGAAAAGCATTACGATAAGAATTAATAAGGCACACTGTGACAAAATTATACGTAGAATAAGTGGAGGGAAATGAAACAGCAATGGGGGAAAAAAAATGTAACGACACTATGGCGACTACTAAAGGAAATGATAGTGTAAGAGGACGACGTTAAGAACTGAAAAAAAAAGGGGAACACTGTGGCAAAATTATAAGGTAAAAAGGAAATGTGCTAGCGATGAAAACGACACTATGGCAATTTAATGGATACGGAAGTAGAGGGGGCGAACGCGAACATAGAAGAGACACTGTGGCAGAATTATGTGCAAAATTAATAGCGCAAACAATGGCAACACGATAAAAGAAAAAACGGAAAAGAACAGAGCGATGATTACTGCTGGAAGAGTGAGAGTGAAAAGCATTACGATAAGAATTAATAAGGCACACTGTGACCAAATTATACGTAGAATAAGTGGAGGGAAATGAAACAGCAATGGGGAAAAAAATGTAACGACACTATGGCGACTACTAAAGGAAATGATAGTATAAGGGGACGACGTTAAGAACTGAGAAAAAGGGAACACTGTGGCAAAATTATGAGGGAAAAGGAAATGTACTAGTGATGAAAAACGACACTATGGCAATTTTATTCGACTCTTCGTGGCTGTGATCGTGGTCTACGTGGTAAGAAGGCCTCGCCTTCCTGAGTCGTGTGTGGTGGTCGTGGTTGGCGCGGTCGCGTACGGCGTGGCGGAACTGCTGTCCATGCAGATGCGGTGGATTGGGATGGGTTGGTCACTGCTGTTGGTTGTACGTCGATGGACATGGGTAGATCTGCAGCGGTGATGGCCAATGGAGGCTTTTTGAAACAAGTCATTTGGAGGATTTTGGAAAGGAGGGGGAAAGCCTTGAGTAGTAGCGAACCGATTCCGCAAAATCTCACGGCCAATACTGACAACGCACCAAATCCCGAGACTGCTCCGAAATTCTTTACCCATCCACCGATCTTAGCGACGAAATCAATGTTCGGTGCGTCGCCGTGATGAATGAGTACGTTTGATGTCAGTAATTGACGTGAGTTGTCTTCTGCGTAGTGCTCATGAATAGAAGCCAAGATGTCGGCCATCACCGACGCGTGACTCAACGGCCCGTTTTGCATCGCAGGATTCATTTGCAAAAAATTTTGTAGAGAATTATCAGCTTCATACGTCGCCAATCCGACCAGGCGTCTGCCGTTTGTTGGAACTGTTGTGATTACCGGAACCCACCCACCATCCGCGTAGATGTGAGTTTTCCCATTAAAGTTGACGTAGTTAGGTTCGGGCCAATAACATGGGTGATATGGAACAAGTTGCCAACCGTTATGGGCTATTGTGAAGTTCATAAAACGGGGCTGATTTCCACATTTCGTCCGCTCGGCCCCGAAGGATACATTAAAAGGTGCGCAACGTGCAACCTCAACCTGCGCTCCATACACTGTTAATCTTGAACAACTAGGCAGTTGAAGTTGGGTAGCCGCGTACCACCCGTCGTTCTTAGCACTCAAGAGGATACTATTGCGTGTTGCTTTTCGGTTCTCGCATTGGAGGCGTCTAATTTCATTCGCCAGCCGATTTACTTGGTCTAGTGCCAGATCCCTGGTATATTGATGATGAGCCGCCTGCTTGATCTCTGCTGCTAATGACGCAGGAATCTTACGCTCTGTGGTATTCTGGGAATCGATGCTGTCGTAAGACCCGTTTGAGTGTACTTCGACTAACAATGGAGTGGCTAGTGGTTCTGTAGCGTTCGTAAAACCCGAGGCATATGAGGTATACAGTTCCGGCGTTGGTATGTTAATGACAATCAGGATTTTTTCCATTCCGTTTATGCTGAACAAGGCGGATTTGCCACACCGTTCTAATTCCTTCGTAACATTAACGAGGTAGTCTGTTTGGCTGATCCGATCCTGTAAGCGCCGCATTTTTGGATCGTGAGTCTTGTACAACAGGCCGTCGTTTACCGATTCACCTGCTAGTTTGAGATCACATGGTTTTTTTTCTTTGTACGCGTCTTCCCAAATAAGCGTTTGAAGGTTTCTGGTCACGGATCCGTTATAGGGGAATTCGATTGTACCGACGGGGGAGTTGATAGTGCAATTGTCGCACTCACTTTCCAATGCGACCTCCGCGATTTTACAATGGAATGTGACGGCCCAACGTTTTGTCATCCAAACCGGCTGTAACGAGGGTATCACGTCATAGGTGTACTTGTGACTGCCTTTCGCGTACATTGTCTCGTTTTTGCATTTCCTTAGATCCCGCATTTCTTCACAGTCGGAAGTGGATACTGGAACGGCCCATTTACTTTCAGTAGTGTAATGCCAACCGAAGAAGTCGGTAAAGATAGATCGAGTGACCGCCCACATGCGACAAACGTGTCCTGGGAATCGTTTAACTTCTGGTAAATGGGAGTACAGGGTGTACGTAACATTTTTTGGGGGGGCAGGATCTTCCGATCCCAGGAGGCAGTCTTCATCGTCGAAGGCGATGAACCCATCCTTTCGCTCGTTACTACAGTCACATACAGTGGTCATGATGGCCCCTGTCGTGTGTAGGCTGGCGAGGAGAACTAACACGAAATAACTAGAGAAGAAGACAAATTGAGTCTGATATACCGAACTAACATGTTGAATGGACAAACAGCAACAAGAAAAAATTTTACGGAACAAGACGAGTATACAACGGTAGAGGAAGATGGGAGTGGGGCTGGGTGTTTATCGCTAATCTAATAGGAAGTCTCGGAACCTGTCCGGAGGACGAGTAGCTCTTTTTGGGCGTACAATTGTGTTACTTGCTTCCAGGGGTGCTGGAGGTACTCTAAGGGGGGTTAGCGGAGGGGGGAGGTTTGACCAGTCAACTTGACTTGGCTCATGACCCAGATTTGGTTCGATCTGGTATCCGTTGGGTTTTTTTGTAGCCGTCTGGTTCAAGTGGATGAGAGGGTCGAAATCAATTAAGTGGGCGTCTCTGACGTCATTCGGCGCGACAGCGTCCAAATCAATCAGTTCCCTGTCACCTTCGTGATCCGGGGTATTGACTTCATCTCCTACTTCTACGTCGGCAAGATCCTCTTCGTTGTCGGAGTCCTCTTCTCTTAGCCTGGTGGCTCTTAGCTCAGACTCTCGTAAGTCGTCGAAATCGACGCATTCCTCATCTCTCCAAATCATGCACTCTGTCAACGCCTTCAGGCGGTTGACGTGCGTAAGCTGGATACCATTTCCATTGTACGTACGGATTTCCACCGTATGGTTAGGGAAGACTTTTGAAACTCGAAAGGGGCCTTGATATCGAGGGTTTAATTTTTTGCTCGTTCCTAATTGAGTGACCCTTACGTCCAGGAGGACGCGATCACCTACTTCAAAGTTCTCTTCCTTGGCTCTCTTATCATACTGGATCTTCTGCTGCCTTCTAGCTTCCAATAGGATTTCTCTGGCAAGCGCAAAACCTTCTCTTAGCCGTTGCATCGTTTGGCTTTTGTAATCACGAGGGGTGATTAACTCCGGTTCCGGTCTTAAAAACCTGTCAACAACCATGTTTGGGTCCCTCGCTGTAATTAAAAAATACGGACTCTCCATCGTGGAAGAGTGTACTGAGTTTCTATATGCCGAGGCCATTGGGCCGAGGACTTCTTCCCATTGCTCGAAGCCGTTAGCAATATATTTTCGCACCATGTCCACCACTGTTTTATTAAAGCGTTCTGTCATCCCATTCGATTGAGGATGATACGCCGTCGTTGTCTTATGTTTAGTCCTGAGCTCTTGACATAAACTGTTGAATAATTGAGATGTGAAATTCGTCCCCCTATCTGTTATGATAATTTTTGGGGGCCCATGATATAAAACGATTTTGTCCATCAGCGCCCGGCAGGTCGTTTCAGCCGTTTGGTCGGGCAAGGCTACGACCTCGGTCCATTTAGAGAAAGCATCAGTCATGACGAGTACATATTTATTTCCTTTAGAGGATTCGGGTTTAATCGGACCTAGGAAATCCATGCCGATAACTTCGAATGGAGCCGTCGCGATCTCTAACGGGTGTAAAAACGCTCTCGTTACTACCCGTCTTTGTAACGCACAAGCTTCGCATGACTTACAATAATCCTTGATATCACGCAACATGTGGGGCCAATAGTATTTATCCCGTATCCGGAGATACGTTCGTAAAAAGGCGAGGTGCCCTGCTAATAGCGAAGCGTGATATTCTTTAATAATACTTTTCCTCAATGAATACGGCATGACCGTTTGCTCTTGAATGAATTGCCTCCTCTTTTTCGATGGTGGGAGAAAATCCCTCCTCAAAACCCCTTGTTTAATGTGGAACAGTTCGATCTCCTTTATCCAGTCTGGGTTTTCCAATTCGTCTTGTTCGGACAATGTACCTTCGTTGAGATAACGAATGATTTTTGAACAAGTTTCATCTTTTCGTTGCTCCTCGATAATATTGTCAGTGAAATCCGTTCGTTCCTCGGCAGTTACAACACGAATACGAGAGAAGAAGTCTGCGTTTGCGTGCTCCTTTCCTGGTTTGTGAGTAATTTTATACTTGACTGCCGACAATTCAATCGCCCATCTACCTAGTCTGCTTTTCTCATCCTTATGGGTTTCCAACCACTGGAGTGGTCTATGATCGCTAATGATTTCAAATTTGTCGTCCTGTAAATAGTGACGGTATCTTTTTATTCCATAAACGATGGCTAAAGCTTCGCGCTCTATGGCTGAGTAGTTCCGTTCCGCCGAATTCAAGTGTCTACTCGAATACGCAATCACGACTTCCTTCCCATCCTGAATTTGACTGAGCACCGCGCCGATCCCATAGTTACTAGCGTCGGTGAAAATAAGGAACTCTTTATCGAAATCAGGGAAGGCGACGACAGGTGGCGTAATGAGACATTCGCGCAACGTTTCGAAAGCCTTTTGTTCGGCTTCTCCCCATGTGAAGGTGGCGTCCCCAGCATTTTGTTCTCTTACAATTGTCTTAACTTTCTTGTTGTGATTATCCCTGTCCTTTTTCTTTTTAGTCAATTCTATTAACGGATGCGCGATATCCGCAAATTTTTGATAAAACGCCGATAGTAGGATGCGAGCCCTAAGAACGATTGAATTTCTACAATGGTTGTCGGCCTTTTATAATTTTTCAACAGTGTAATTTTCTCTGGGTCCGGGGCGATTCCACTGGCTGAAATCACATGCCCTAGATATTGCACTGATTCACACATGAATTTGCATTTTGAGAGGCCGAGTTTTAAATCGGCTTCTTCTAAAAGGTTGAAGATGCGTCCTAAATTTACTAAATGTTCTTCTTTCGATTTTGAGAAGACTATAATGTCATCGAGATAAACTAAACATATTTTCCCGATGACGGAACGTAAAACATAATTCATTAACCGTTGAAATGTGCCAGGCGCATTTGTCAACCCGAACGACAACCTATTCCATTCGTACAGGTTGTTATCCACTATGAACGCTGTCTTTTCTTTGGAGCTGTCGTCCATTTCTATCTGCCAATAGCCTGAAGCTAAATCTAAGGTAGTGAAATACTTTTGCCCGTGGAGTAAGTCTAGAACATCGTCTATTCTAGGTAAGGGAAAGGAATCTTTTTTTGTTATACCATTGAGTTTCCTATAATCCATACAGAGTCGGATTCCTCCGTTTTTCTTTTTTACTAATACTACGGGGGCCGCCCATGGAGATACGGACGGCCTTATTATCTTGTTAACTAATAATTCCTGCAAAATACTGTCAAGCTCTGGTTTTACGTTTTGGTGTATCCGATAGGGGCGTAATCTAATGGGTCCTTGTCCTTCCGTATTAATGTGATGCTTTACTAGCCCCGTTTTCCCTAATTCTCCTGTAGTGGAGGCAAATATTGATTTTCTATCGATTAAAAAATTTGTAATGCTGGTTCTGTCTACTCCTGACATATCAGGTGGCAAATTGTTGGCAAAATCTACAGCACTGGACGACAGCTCGCGCTCAGCACAATAATTGATATTATCTTTTTCTATCCGGCAAAATCCTAACGTTCCAATTATTTCATACCTTGGCAGGGAGATGGGTTTATTCGTTTCATTAATTAACGCTATTGTAAAAACGGCCTCCTCACTACTCTTACTGATGAAAGGATCAACTCGTAATCCGCTGTTCAGTCCCGGTCCTCTGTGAAAAAAAACGCAAGATTGGGAGGTAGCTTAGCCCCATTCCCTTCCGATTCAACGACAGTGGCACTAAAGGGCTTGATCGTGATCTTCTCTCTTGCTACGATGGTGGGCGAGGAGTCCGGTTTCAAGGTTTGTTTGACTCGGTAAATTCTCCTTTCGCTACCATCAATAATGAACTTGTGCTCGTACAGTGCATCTAAACCTAAGATACACTCCTCGCTGATGCTATCAACGACGATAAAATCCTGCAGAAGATTATCGCCTAAAACTTGAACTTGTAGGGTCACTAGCCCTCTTGTAACTAGTCTGGTGTTCTCTACACCGTATAAATCGACCGGAACGTCAGCAGTAAACTTCATTACACCTTCCTTCAATCTGTTAAAAACTTCTGTCTTAATTAAACTTCTACCCGCCCCACTATCTAAAAGGCCCTTGAATTTCTCATTTCCAACTTGGATGGGAAGCCGTGGTATTTTATTTTTTCTGGTTTCTATTACTTGATTAATAATCTGCCGGGGTTTAGGACAAGGCCCACCGTTTTGCCCCACGTTACAATTGGTGGCTTCTAGTTTTCCTGATTCCAGGGGTTGAGCTGACCAGGATTCTGAGCTGGCGACGCATATCGGGCGTCGGAACGAAGTGGTGCGGATGGGCAATCACGCGCAATGTGCCCACCTTGATGGCATTTGAAGCAGGTTGGCCCGTTTGGTCCCCACCCACACTTGTCAGTGTTGTGAGTTGTTGGGTTCCTGCCGTTATTTGCGCAATAAGCACAATACCGCTCTCCTCTGTGGGGGGTCCATTAACCGGATTATTGTGATTATCCTTGTAAAATGGTGGTGGATTACGATGTACTGGTGGTTGATGCGGAGCCCGAGTACTATTGTCTGTAACCAGGCCACTGTGATTTTGTTGATACTGTCTCATTGGTTGAGCCTGGGGGATCGCTTGGCTCATACCGGCGACCTGGAGCTGCAGATTTCTCATCATTTTCTCTGAGTCTCTGGACTGTTTCATCATATCGCTATAACTCTTATTACTAGCCTTCAAAAGGTTTTTCAATTCCTCTATTTCCTGTTTGCTTTCTGCTAATTGTGCGTTATGGCCCGTGGCGACGGCATTGATTGACTCGTGACTCTTATCTGTAAGTTGGGTGGCTCTCATTTTCTGCGAAAGCTGCTCAATGACTGATTTTAGTTCTAAGATCTCGTTTTTTGTTTCCCTCAATTCCTGGGCATTAGCATTTGCCGAAACGGCGTTGACAAATTCGACGCTCCGTTTCTCTAGTTTGGCTTCATTTAAGATAGCTGCACATTTCTCTGTTGCTTTTACCAGGTCATTTAAGTTCCTATAGTCTTTAAAACTCATTCTTTCGCGTAGGTTGGATTTTAACCCTCCCAGAAAGCCATCCATTAACATAGTCTCTCTTAATTTGAGGACATCTGCATCAATTGTCTTTCCTACTTCCGTTGGGTAGGCAAACGAGTAAAGCTTCTGTAACCGGCAAGCGTAGTCCCTGATAGATTCCCCAGAATTACGGATGCAATTTTTAAACTCTGTAAAGTACATTTTTCTGTTATCCCCTCCGTGGAAGCGTTCATGGAGATTCTGTTTAACCTTAACGAATGATTTTGCTTCCCTTGGATAGTTTAGCTGGAAGGTTGTAATACAGTCCCCTGCAGACCCAAAAAGCTTTGAGCCTAAAAGTTTTATTTTTCTCCCTTCTTCAAAATCAGCAGTGTCGACTACCCTTTCAAAATGTTGTATCCAGTCCTCAAATTTGGTTGACCCCATTCCATTGAAAGCGGGTACCTGAGCTAATAACGCTATCGTTTGTTGTTGCTGGTTCTGCAATAACTTTTGACTATTGTAATAGCTCTGGTTCGTAGCAGTGGAGCAGTTGACCTCTTTTTCGACTATATCTACCGCGCGGAACTCGCTCGCGCCACAAGCTGTTTTTGTCAATGCCAAGGCGGCTTTCGCTCCTGCTGCGGCTTCTTCTCTTGACGCCCCTGTCTCCCGCAGACATTTGTACAAAGTCTCATATGGGTTTGGATGCGCCATCGTTAGTCTAGGTGGGTTCGTGTCGATCGTTTGCTGAGAAGGGGTTAAATTTAAATTTACGCTTTTGTACGGTGTGAACTTTGTTTCTATTTGTTTTGACGAGGCCAGCTGGGGTTTTTCGAAGGGGGGAAGGGTCGTTTGAGTTTTTACTTGTCGAGTGCACGGGTGAGGCGTCTGCGTTCCCACCAATCGGGTTGAAGGGGAGATCGTCTGTGTTCCTACTTGATTAGTAGGAGCTAGTTTCTCTGTCGTTTGTTGTGATTTGTCTGTATAAAAATTCTGATATCTGCTAATAGGCGTCGAAGAATATTTAAGGGGTGGGAGTGACTGGTCGTCGGCAGGCGTTTCTACTTTCTCTTTCCCTCTTAAATCTTCCTCGACACGTTCTCTGGTGCGTTCAAGGTCTTGCTCGACTTCTAAATCGTTATGAGACTTCACGCTGCTGAAATCGTCGTTCTCATCTGCTGACTCGGGATCGCTCTCGAGTTTGAGATAGATGTCGTCAATCAGAGTGGACTCGACAGGTTTAATCGTTTCTGGCACAAGGGGCTGGAAAGCTTTGTTTCGATTACGTTCACTGACTCGGGTCGGCGGCTGGCCCTTTACTCGGATGTTGCGATTTTTCCGCACCGTTAGACCCGGACCCGACTGCTCAGGTGCCTCTTCGGTGCGAAGTTCGACGTCTTCCACGTCAGCGTTTAATTCGGGATAAAGGCGAGTATGGGTGACCGGTGTCCTAGGTAGGGATTTGCTGACGGCGTGGGCCCTATCGTCTTGGCGCTGACTGGACGTTTCCCCGATCAAGTTTCGGATTGGATTGGACGGGCTATGTAAACCTTTTCCTTTACTTAAAAATGCTGCACGGGTTTCTTCGAACGAGAAATTTCCGGGCAGAGGTTTAGGCTCGACAAGGTAGTCGTTCTCGTCTTCGTAATAGTCGTCGTCTGAGTAACAGTCGTCGTCAACGGCGGGCTGGCGTCGTTCCGCTGATTTCGGAGAGAAAGTGGTCAAGATAGACTTCCCGAGTGTGTTGAAAAAGCTAGGCTTGCCTAATTTTGCTTTAGGGGCTACTGGCGTTGCGTGGGCCATTCGTTGGCGAGTGGTTTTCTGCGGTTGGGACGGTGCACGCATTCGATCCAGGTGGTGCAAATTGTATCACCCCAAAAAATATCGTAAAGGGGGAAAACAAAATTACCGTGATGCGAACAAGGCTGTAAAACTGTGGGGGTGACGATAGATAAGAAGGTAATGAAACTGTGCACTAACAATTGGCGGGGTCAGCTGATTTGGGGAGAAAATTCAATTGGGCTTTCCAAGTGGGTTTCAAAAAAGAAACCGGCTTGTCTGACTTCGGTTTAAAGTTACTGACGCTGCATTGGCATTTGTTGCCGAGGGGTTTTCTGGGGTCGTAAATCGCATCCCGTAAAAATAGAATGGTGGTGATGATGCTTGCAAAGAAGAAGAAAAAAATATGGGTGGAGGAAAAAATCAGTTAACGTAAGGCGGAATCAAACTCGACTTAACAATTGGCAGAGCCAGCTGTTTTGGAAGAACAATTAAAATTGACCTTCTCAGTGAGTTGAAAAAAGGAATTCCCGGCTTGTCTAATTTCACCTTGGAATTACTGGCTTTGCATTGGTCATTCGTTGGCGAGGGGTTTTCGGTGGTCGTAAAGCGCATCACCGAAAAAAAGAAAATGGCGGCGATGCTTTGCAGAGAGAGAAAAAATGGATGGGGAGAAAAAACAGTTAACGTAAGGAAGAAATCAAATTCGACCTAACAATTGGCAGAGCCAGCTGTTTTGGGAGAACAAATTAAAAAGTCCTTCTCGGTGAGTTGGAAAAAAAAAAAAAAAAAAAAAATTCCCGGCTTGTCTGATTTCGCCTTAGAATTACTGGCTTTGCATTGGTCATTCGTTGACGAGGGGTTTTCGGTGGTCGTAAAGCGCATCACCGAAAAAAAAAATGGCGGCGATGCTTTGCAGAGAGAGCAAAAAAATGGATGGGGAGAGAAAAAAAGACAGTTAACGTAAGGAGGAAATCAAATTCGACCTAACAATTGGCAGAGCCAGCTGTTTTGGGAGAACAATTAAAATAGACCTTCTCGGTGAGTTGAAAAAAAAATAATTCCCGGCTTGTCTGATTTCGCCTTAGAATTACTGGCTTTGCATTGGTCATTCGTTGACGAGGGGTTTTCGTTGGTCGTAAAGCGCATCACCGAAAAAAAATGGCGGCGATGCTTTGCAGAGGGAGGAAAAAAAATGGATGGAGAAAAAAAAATGGCAGAGTTGGCTGAAGACCAACAAAACTGCTATCTAAGTTATACAAAAAATGGCAGAGTTAGCTGAAGACCAACAGAACTGCTATACAGGTTATACAAAAAATGGCAGAGTTAGCTGAAGACCAACAGAACTGCTATACAGGTTATACAAAAAATGGCAGAGTTAGCTGAAGACCAACAGAACTGCTATACAACGTGTGTGTGTGGCGCATTATACCCCTTTTCAAGATTGGAGGGTGGTTAAAGTTGCTTTCTTGCCGGCATAGCCATTAAGAAAGTTTTTGATTTACTCTCGCGTAAATCACTGAAAGCCAGCAATATACTGAGAATCAATCCCTAACCCGACTGACAAGATCCACGCCGTGTACATACGATCGCTAAATCTTTCGACAGCCGCTTCGGAATGACGTTAAACGTATAATGTAAAACTCATCCGGAAATGACCACACGGGGGTCCTGGAGCCAAAATAAATCATGCAGCAATTTGAAGGATAAGACACACGAGTATGATAGTCGCTGCCACCAATGTAATGGTTTACACGCGCGTGGAACGTGCAAACTATCACAAGAATTTAATGTAAATAAGGAATCTTTGTTTGACTTTACCGCATGTTGTATTTTGTAGGCACAGTAGGGCTGGAACAGGCCGGGACAGACAGGAATAACTAGCGAGAATGCTAACAGAAGACTGGGGGGGCGAGCTAAATCTAGTTCTATTTATTAGGTCTTGAGGAAGCATTTTTTCCTTGGTTGGCGTGGGGGTCGTGGTAGCGTCCTTTCCAACGGTCAACTTGACCTTCTTCTTTGTTCGAGAACAAGGGGGTATTTTCCGCAACGGTCAACTCCCCGTATTGCTTGGGGCGCCAGAGGGGTGACTTTTTAGAAAGTCGAAAGACATCGTTTCTCTGTTGTCAGAGATCTCGATTCTTTACAAGCGCAAAAAAGAAAAGAATAAGAAAAAAGGGAAAAGAAACAACAAACAAAACAAAAAAAAATTAAAAAAATAAAATTTTTTTGTGTCGTGAAAAAAATTTAAAAACTGACGCTGGCACTGTTCCCCTATAGTAAAAGTAAGGAGGCAAAAGAACTGATGTGAAGCTAAGAGAGTTTCGTAAATAGATATGAGGCACGCGAAAAGAACAAATTGAAGAAAAAAAATTATTTAGCTATAACTTGAAGAAGAGGAAAGAGTGAGAAAACGAAAAGAGAAAAACTAATAATAATAATAATAATTTTTTAATAGAAAGGTAAATGAAAGTTTGGGGAACGACCTGCTTCTCCTCCCCGTGTGACGAAGGGAACCAACGTTGAATTGGAGAGAGAAACGGAGTTGTGTATTTAGAACTGTCAACGCGAACGAACTCAGGACAACTGCGAGGGGAACCCCCTTTCCGATCGAGTACGCGCCTATTTAAGGAAACGGAAGTCTAGGGGACGCGGGAAGTATGGTACCGAGATGGTCACGTAGATAACTTCTAAGTGACCTCCGGGGGTAAAGGGGTAAAAGGAGAAACTAGACACGTATATGCGTGTGTCTACAGATGGTCAAGTAGATAGTTCTACTTCACCTTAACAGAAGGAAAAGTGGAAGAGTAAGGCTCAGCGGGGCCGTTCCACGAGGATGTCGTTAACACGTGAATGCCCTTTCCATCCTCGTGACAATATTTTCAAGCGTCGATACCTTTACAGGGCCGTCGATTGATAATTACCTTTTGGTCCGTCTCGTTCATTCTCAATCGTCGATACCTTTACAGTGCCGTCGATTGATTTGCCTTTTCGTCCGTCTCGTACATCCGCAATCGTCGATACCTTTACAGAGCCGTCGATTGATAATACACTTCATCCGTTTTGTGTACTGTTTATCGTCGATACCTTGTCAGGGCCGTCGATTAGACAGTGGTGATTGGAAACTTTAAGGTACCAGAAACTTATTTACCTAGCGAAATGGCTCAACCAAGGACATGTGACGACAGCACAACTAGTATGCCAGATATTGGTATTCCGGGTCAGCGTAACAGAAATGATACTGGAGTTGGCAGTCAAAGTGGATCATCAGATTCCAGAAGTCAAAAGTCCCGTACACAAGAAGAAAGAATTCAAGCAATCGAAGCGGCACGTGTCAAAAGAGATATATTGGTCGCTATTCTTGAGGAACAGTGTCGCGAAATTGAACAACTGGTGAACAACCGTGGTCGTCGTTCCATATTAAAACACCTGAAGACACAAATCTATAGCCGCTTGGAGCAAGTGCAAGATGCCCATTTCTTGTACAATCAACGATTATGGGAAGCTAAAAAGCCGATGATAGATGCCTATATTTTTATTATAGGCATAGAAATTCATGTCCGAGGAGCATCACAACAGGTGAATCAGTACCTTTGTGATCGACGTGACTCGCCAGTTTCTACTGTCAGTCGTGCTACTCTCAGCCAAGCTGATGAAAACTCTTTCGTTACGGCTGATGAATATCGTTACAATCACCAACCGCAAACGCATGATCCGGTGGCAAGTCGTCCAATGGATAGGACTATCAATCGATATAGATTCGATACCTCTCGACCTGTATCAACGATTGGGAGCCCGTCCCCGTCTGAGTATGATCCTAGACCATTAGAGCAATCGGGGAGAGGTGGTCCACCATCTCCCTTAATGCCATCGTTCAGCAGCGATGATTGGATTAACAGGCGTACACCCCCACCAACGGAAGCTTCAGCGGGGTTCAGCCCAAATTGGCTAATGAATGCGTTACCACAGATAAAGATAGCGCCATTCAATGGCGATCCAAAGGAATGGCCAACCTTTATCTCTTCGTTTAGGGAAATGATCCATGATGTGGTACCACCGGACGCTCAACGCCATGCTTTCTTAAAGCAGTTGCTCACTACAGAAGTCCGTTCTTACATAGCCGAATACTTGGACAATCCGTCCACTTATTATGATGCCTTAGTATAACTGAAAAAGCGATATGGTCAATCACAAGTGGGTGCTCGGAGCCATTTGATGGCTCTGATGAATCTCCCATTGATCCGAGATGATGATTCAGAGGCACTAGCCAAGCTCAACCGAACTCTTCATGGAGCCATGCATGCCCTGAAGACCGGCAGATATGAGCAAAACTTGGAATCGGGAATGACTCTAGAACACGTCGTCTCTCGTTTAACTCCGCGAATGAGAAGTACCTGGGGCGTGATAGTGTATCGGATGACTCCAACACGAGCTACTCTCAAGGATGTAGCAAAATGGATAGACGATATGGTGATGGGTGAATTGATTACCAGGCCTTCTACTCATAGATCACCAGCTCCACCGAAGGAAAAGAAGGCGGGAGGTGCTAAGCCTTCCACCAAACCAACTCCTCTCTTTGGTAAAGGTCCTGTTGTCTTTCACACCTCCACATCTTTACCAGTCAAGAAACCGCAGCCAAGTAACCCCTCTGAAAATCATTCGTCATTTCCATCGCTAAAGAAAAGTGTTCTCAAGAAATGCCTTTATTGTGATAACGCGCATTAATAAAAACCTGTTCCACATTTAGGGATCTAGATGTGA
Organism: Daphnia magna; assembly: GCF_020631705.1. Taxonomy (NCBI): domain Eukaryota; kingdom Metazoa; phylum Arthropoda; class Branchiopoda; order Diplostraca; family Daphniidae; genus Daphnia; species Daphnia magna. The sequence continues at coordinate 337,141 of NW_025533121.1, forward strand.
CAGGTAGAGTGGAGTGGGTGAAAGAGAAACGACTATGTTTAAGGTGTCTGATCGGAACACATCGGGAAACTGAGTGTCCCACCGAAATCGTCTGCAATATTGGGAACTGTAATCAGCGACACCATATCTTATTGCACGGAGCGCCTCGAGTTTATCCCATGAATATTTCAGCAACTAAAAACACAGTCCAGTCATCAGCAAAGTCATCTGATGGTCGCGCAATGACCATTAAAAACAGGAATACGGCCATCAACACTTCCCTAGCTATCGTTCCCGTGTTACTTCAAGCTAACGGAGTGGAAATAGAAACTTTTGCTTTTCTAGATCCAGGAGCAATCGTTAACTTAATTCGAGAGGATGTAGCTAAACAGCTTTAATGCAAAGGGAAGGCAAAAAGTGTATCCTTTGGGTCTTTTCATGGCCAAGACCGTCAATTTCAATCCACTACGGTTAGTCTGACCGTTAAGGCTCATGAAAGAACCTTCGAAGCTGACTTAAAGCAGGTTTCTACTGTACCAATTTAGTACTTCAAGTTACCATGCCCACCGAAGGAGATCTGGAGTCGTTACCCTCATCTCAAAGATGTGAAACGGGATGATGTTGGAGAACCAACCATCCTAATTGGAGCGAGAAACCAATGGCTGCACCTACGTCTCGATGAAAAACTACCTCCTGTCGGAACCGACGCCCCCTTTGGTTTATTAATGCCATTTGGTTGGACTTGCGTTGGTGATTTAACAGTAGGAACGCAGCAACATGCTTCATCGGTTTGTCGTTCAAACAAACCATTGCTAGCTCTACAAACTCTGCTACAATGTACAAGAATAGCCGACGGAAGCGCTACTTTTGCGTAAAATTGAGAAATTGTGGGAAACAAAAAGTTTTCCAATAGCAACTCCAGCTCAACCGTTAGAATCAGCCGAGGAAAACCTGGCAAGAAAGAAATTGGAAGCGACTATTAAATTTGACGGAACCAAGTATGAAGTGGGGCTACCATGGATTTCAGATGATATCGCACTACCCGATAATTACAACAGTGCACTGCTTCGACTTTTTTCTATTGAAACCAAATTTGCACACAATTCTAACTTTGCTGAGAGATACAAGGCCGTGATCGATGACTATGTGGCAAAGGGATTCGCTCGGCCTCTCAAAGAAAGTGAATTGAAGGGCACCTTTGGAAGAAATTGGTACCTTCCACATCATGGAGTCGTAAATCCTCAGAAACCAGAAAAGGTTAGAGTGGTCTTCGATGCTTCGCCCAAGTATCAAGGAAGTTGCACTCAACGAAGTACTGTTAAAGAGTCCTAACCTTATCAACGACATAGGTGCTACCCTTCTACTCTTAAGAGAAGGGCCGGTGTCCCTATCTGGGGATATTCAACAAATGTTTCTTGAAGTTGGCGTGAAGAAAGAAGATCGCTCCGCCCTACGACTTCTATTGTGTCCACCTGGCTCTCGAAAAAGACCCACCGTATATGAGATGCAGGAGACCTTTGGATCAGTCTCATCCCCTTTCATCTGCTCACAAGTGCTCCGACATATTGCTGACCTACATCGTGAAGAATTTCCTGAAGCTACTGAAAAGGTCTACAAGAACTTCTATGTGGATAACCTTCTGGATTCTTTTTACACCGAAGATAAGGCTAGTCGAGCAGTCAAAAATTCTACGGCATTGCTAAAAAAGGGAGGATTTTATCTAAATCAATGGCTCTCTTCATCTCGACGGGTATTGTCTCGCATTCCAGAAGGTGATCGTAATCAACCTCGCCTGAATTTAGATATAGAAGATTTACCTACGAAGAGAACCTTAGGCGTTTTATATGACAGCGAAAGTGACAGCTTCGTCTTGATGTTAAAACTGACGTTGAAGCAAGGACTAAGAATCGGATCTTGAGTGCAGTGTCTACCTGGTATGACCCACTGGGTTTTTTATCACCAGTGATCCTTAGCGCTAAAAGAATTCTACAAGAATTGTGGCTTGTCGGGGTTGACTGGGATGACCCAATTCCCGAAGTAATTTAACACCTGTGGAACAAGTGGACTACCAATCTTAACCATCTCGAAGCGTTCAAGATCCCACGAGCTCTAACTTCTTCCAGTGCCATCAAAGACATTCAGCTGCACGCTTTTTGCGATGCATCCACGTTGGGTTTGGCTATGTGGTGTATCTTCGAGTAACCTATCGCAAAAATATGGTCGCCGTAAATTTCGTAACGTCAAAGTCCCGCGTGGCACCACTTCGTCCGCTTACCGTTCCGAAATTAGACCTCCAAGGAGCAATTGTGGCACTACGCCTTGTGAAGATCGTTCAATCGACCCTTCGTATTGCAGTTAACCAAACCGTTTATTGGTCTGACTTTAAAAATGTCCTTCAGTGGATAGCATCAAAGACTTGTCGCTTTCAGACGTTCGTCACAAATTGAATATCGAAATCGAGAGCATTCTCAACCAACTGAATGGAGACATGTCCCAGGTATCGAAAATCCAGCTGATGAGTGCAGCAGAGGACTTTTTCCTGATGAGATGAGGGAAAATGTTCGTTGGGTGCACGGCCCAGCCTTCTTGCAACAAGAAGAAAACGCTTGGCCGATAACCATCAAACTTCCCGAACCTTCTGTCGAAGACCCAGAGGTATCAGCCACCAACTGGGTTGGGCTCGTTTACGGCCCCGCTCCAGAAAATAGACTCCACTCACTTTTGGAACGAAATTCCAACTATGATTTAGTGATGCGAGTTGTGTCCTGGATTCTTCGTTTTATTTCCAACCCAAAATTGAAATTACCGGATCGTGACAAATCACGCATTTTTGTTAAATATATTCAGTGCGCTGCTGATCATTGCATCAAATTTGCACAATTTGAGATATATTCCGAGGAAATCGAAACCTTAAAGGATAAAAGGCCATTAAAATTGAGTTCGACGCTGATTACTTTATCACCATTTCTGGATCGGGAAGGAATACTGCGAGTAGGAGGTCGCTTGAATTACGCCCCCATTTCGTTCGATGTCAAGAACCCAAAAATCCTTCCTCATGATCATCCAATCACGCGTTTAATCGTCATGAGAGAGCATGACCTACTGTTTCATCCATCTCCAGAAGACTACTCAGCTCAATAAGGTCACAATATTGGATCATTAAAGGACGAGTGGCTATTAAGAAGTATCTGCACAAGTGCTTCACTTGCAAACGTCATAGAGCTACTCCCTGCATTCCTTTAATGGCCCCGCTTCTGCGTCATCGACTTATTCCGTTCCAGCGTCCCTTTACTCATGTGGGATTGGACTATTTCGTCCCATGCAACATCACCATTTATCGCCGCAAAGTAAAACGATATGTTTTGCTGTTAACATGTCTCAATACTAGAGCGGTACACTTGGAAGTTGCAGCCTCACTTGACTTATCGTCTTTTTTGATCGCCTTTGCTTCGTTCACCGCCCGTAGAGGTCGCCCGTCAGTCGTGTATAGCGACAATGAAATTCAAATTGTTGCTGGGGACAAGGCAATCCAACAAGGCATCGAGCGTCTCAAGGAGCAGAATATAGTTGGTCAAACGGTGAAACAAGAAATCGAATGGCATATCTCACCACCATTAGCGCCGCACTTCGGCGGAGTTTGGGAAAGTCTTGTTAAATCGGCAAAGGTGGCTCTGGAAGCCATCGGGGAATCGCGTCCGCTTACTGAAGAATTACTGCGTGGTTTTGTGATTCAAGCCGAATCACTACTGAATGGGACTTACTTCAGCGTGGACCCTCGAGATCCAGAACCACTTACCCCTAATCATTTCTTGTTAGCGCAGAGCTCGCAAAATTCCGAAGACGACTTCATTGAGGACGAAAAATTATGTTCTCGGAAACACTGGGAAGCTATGCAAGTGATGACGACACACTTATGGCGCCGATGGCTTCAAGAGTATCTTCCCACACTCACTGACCGTCGAAAATGGCTTTTCGATAAGAAAAATTTGGCTGTGGAAGTACCGTGCTCGTGGTGGCCCCGAATTCTCACTAGAGGACATTGGCCTGTTGGTCGCGTAACTCGAATCATCTTCAGTTCAGATGGAATCGTCCGATCGGTGTTCGTCAAGACTTCTACTGGAGAATCCCACCGCTCGGTGTCCAAATTATGTTTATTAGAATCTGATGTTACTGATGAATGATTGTGTGCTCTCTTTATAATCAGTAACAGGCCCCGCTGTTAACGACAGAAGTCTTTAGGGTATATTGTTATTTTGATTTACGTTTTGTCTTTATGTGTCTGTGTGTGTGTGTGTGTGTGATCGTGCCATTGCCGAGGGGCAGACAAGTCTGAACTTGTCTGACATTGGCTGAACTAATATCTCTTGGTTTTGCTAATAGGTTATCCTCCCTTACATTTCCGCCACCTCATTCACCCCCTTTCACACCTAAAGATGATTTTCGCATAATCACCATTCTTTTTTTTTTTCCCCTCATGTATTTCCGCCTTTAGTCGAAATCGGAGGGAGAAGCAGCAACGAGGGCAGTCTCATTCGTTTTCGTTGTGGTGGACAGTCGCAACCTGTCGCTCCCTTTTTTCGTGTTTGTAACCTCGTGGTGTGTAATACATCGCAGCGTGGCCTTCTGCCACTGACTTAACCACATTTGAACTTCATTTATTTCGGTGGTTAACAGCGCCAGTACCTTCCGGTAGTAAGCTGGTACTCGGGGACGAGCTCTACACTGTGTGGGGCGTGTGTAGAGTTTTTTGTCGGGCTGCCGCCCTCATTGTTTTTTTTCTTATTTATTTGTACTATTTATGTTTACGTTTATTGTTTGTAATTTATTTATTTATGCTATTACACTATTTATACATTCAATAAATCGCTTTTCAATTTATAAAACAGGAATTAATTAAACATCGGTATGTTTTCATTAGAATTATTGTGAATGATCACTCAAGGGCAACTGGGTTGGTGCGGACCGGAGCAAAATGGTTTCAACGCCCGATTTTGGGAGAATCGGGAGACCTATAAATCTAAAAATTTTAAAAATTATAGGATTGGATATACCTTGATAAGATCTATCCATTTGTTTAAAAATATAACATTAAAAGTATTTATTGGAGAAGTGACCCGATTTGCTATTTTTCCGGTAGGTCGGTGCGGTTTAGCGAGTTTCCGGTAATCCCCACCTCCCAATAATACGTAATATTTAAAGAATTTTTTGCGGGAAAACTATAAGACCAAAATTAATACATTTTACAGAAATGCATAGCTCTTAATAAGGACTATCCATTTCTGTAAAATAATTAAGATAATTTTCATCAACAAACAAATTTTGGACAAGAAGTTTTTTGTAGTTTTTGCGCTCTAGAGATATACTCGATCCTATAGACTTAAGTAGCAATTTTCATTGTTTTTGAAACTTTTAATGTATTTATATTTTTTCATAAATTATAGAGAAATAGATAGCCCTTATCAAGAGCTATTCATTCATATAAAATTTATTTATTTTGGTGTTATAGTTTCCCCACAAAATATTATTTAAATTTCACGTATTACTGGGAGATGAGGTTTAACTAAGGCCTGGTAAACTGCACCGACCTACCTGAAAAATGGTGAAGCGGTTTACTTCTCCAATAAGTACTTTTAAAGCAATATTTTTACAGAAATGGATAAATTTTATCAAGTTATATCCATTCCTATAATTGTTAAAACTTTTGGACTAATAGTTTTCAAGATTCTACCAAAATCGGGTGTTGAAACCGTTTTTCTCCAGTCCGCACCAAGCCAGTAGACCTCTTGCAGAATGCGGATAGCAGGATTGCTGTAGTCCGGCAACGTTTGTATCCGCCATCTTAGGAAAACCACATCCTTTTTTAACACAGCCTCTTATAGGATTATTGTTTATAGTGGAACTATTTCTAAAGTGGTTAGTAATAGAAAATAACTAGGCACCAGATAATAAACTAGATTATTCGGGTTAAATTTAGAATTAAAATTTTTTACCGTAAGTGTGTTTGAAGTAATTGTAATTTAACGTTTTGTAGATGTCGTCTGCTGTTGTTTATAGTGTTAACAACAAAAACCATATTGGTAATCTTCTTATTTTTCCTATTATTTCACTAAAACCATCACTAATTGATGTTTGGCTTTTGCCAGAATGTGTAATGTCTAAAGTAATTAGTTGAAAATGGTACTATGATTATATTTAGATTTCAAGTGTTTGAAATTGGCCAACACAAATGGTATTTGTGTTGCAAAAGTTCGTCATTCTATGGCATTTTTTCTACCCTGACTAAGACCATGGTTGATTTACCCAAGCAGGCAGTATATGGTGGCAAGGCATTTATCCTCTTTGAGTTACCAGGAGATGGAATAATACCATATGTGGCATTGACTTTTAACCTACCCCAATCGTGTCCAATTGCAGCTCGCATTACTAAACTGTCCTGTTTTACGTAGGTCCTCAAGTGGGCAAGACATTCTTTTGATTGCAACTCGAGTAATTGTATTCAATTTTTTACAGTAAGAATATCTAAAATCTAGTTGTTTTGTTTAGCCGATAAATTGAAGCACTATAATCTATACAATAATTACATTCAAATATGAATACCTATCTATTTTGGAATACTTTATATGAAAAAGAAATCGCTGCACCACCGGATTGAGAGTCCATTTGTCGCTGAATCACGAGTCCCTTTGTCGTTGAAAATAAAAAAATATATATATAGTCCAAAGGTCGCTGCCACAGAAGTCCATTTTTCGCTTGCCCAGGAGTTCACTTGTCGTAAAGTATAGGACTTGCTGGGTTCAGCAACATTTCATTGTCGCGCCCAAACGTCGGGAACCAATAGTCCAAACGTCGCTAGACAGATGTCTTCATGGTGCGAACCGCTCGTCCAAGTGTCGAGGGACAAAAGTCCAAGTGTCCGAAAACCAAGAGTTCTTTTGGGAACTAGCCCAAATGTCACTATCCTCACCACAAGCAGAAGGGGTGGAGGGGGTTTAGGGTGAGGAGAGGGAGAGAGCCAATCAGAGAGCCGGAATAGTCCCTCAGGGATGTAGCGGTTACGGTCTCGACCCTTCGAGACCGTCTCGCGGAGACCAAGTTGGGACTAATGCTCGATCTCGAACAGTCAAAAGATTGGATGATCTAGCGGCAGAGATCAGATTTATGTCCGATCTAGGCTTGTACAGTTTTCTATCAGGTGGCAATTTTGAACGGATATAGGTCCGTCAACGGATATGTGTGTATAACTTACCGCCTTCCCTTTTGGAACGGACATAGGTCCCTCAACGGCTATTTGTGTATAAATTACCGCCCATCCCTTTTTGAAGGGACATAGGTCCGTCCGCGGAAATTTTTATATTATTTATTTACTATTTTATAATTGGCCAAAAAAATGATAAATGTGAAATTGTTAAAAATATATGCAGTTGTGTATTCCGTGATCGTAAATGTACGTAGTTTTAAATATAGAATTAGAAAAATAACCAATGTTTTTAAGTGATCCCATGTTTGTTTACCATTTTGAAAAATACAAACTTCACTCTGACACAAATCTTATTTGTTTCCTATCTAATGACCAAGTTCTATGAGAAAGAAATATAAAACTAAAATGACCAGTAATCGCCAGTAATACAGACGCAAAGCAAATATTTTCTGCAGCAGCACTATCAGCAGCAAATAAAAAAAAATCCTTCTGTAAGTAAGTTGGATATGGGAAAACGTTGGGATTCCCTGAATGCCATTGAGAAATTTCAAAAGAAGCTTTACTCAATGGAGGTGCATTCAGTTCTCATTACAATCTCTGAAAACTCCAAGAAGATACCCACTCGCAAAAGGTTTTCTCAAGGGGGTCTAACTGAAATATGCTACAATACCGCTGTTGGAAAAGCATTTGCTTTGGAATGCTTAAAGTATAACCCAAAGTGGGAGTATTACCCTTCACATTTAAATTTTAAAAATTTTCTTATTGATTTTCTTATTTTCTTTTAGGATTTAATCCAGTGTTTCGGATCTTTTTTTTTTTGGCCTGAAGATCAGATACCGATAGGTGGTCAACTATAAACCTAAAGATCAGATCAGATGGTCGAAATAAATGCTGAAAAAAAAGATAGGAGATACTATCTACAAAAATACCGATCAGATACTTTTTTTCAAATTTTTTTCTCCCTGAAGATCACATAAGATCAGATAAGATACTTTCACGTTCTCTGCCACCAACCATGTTAATATCCTAGAAAATATTGGATATTACTCACAAGTCGTAATACAATACAACCAAGGGCATCAACAAATATATACCGTCACCAGATGTGACTTAAACAGTCATAAATGCAGAAATAAAATGAAGTTCCTGGATGAAAAGAGGAATAGATATAGCAAATAAATAATAAGCATACTACAGAGCGAAAAATACCTGTTTGAACAGACAAATGCTTTTCTTAGACAGGACACTTGAACAATTAGGCTGCGAATGCCCAACAAATCCTGAAACCAACAGATTAGTAAAACATGAGCATTAAGCAACCACCTTCATAAACAGTTATGAAAGTTAGAGACGAAAATCAAATAGAAATTACCCAAGATCACAGATTAGAAATTACTAGTAGGGGAGAGTGTGGTCAATTGAGACACTTTTTTGTTTTTTCTTTCTCTTAAAAACAAAACTGAAAAATTTAACAAAAAAACTATATAGGATTGTAGCCTACTATCTCAGCTACTGAACAGTATTTTTTTGAAAAAATTAAGTTTAATTGTAGTAAATTGTAAAAAACTAAGGTAACTTTTTGTGTTTCAATTGCAATGGTAGCAGGGCAATTAAAACGGTGTGTCGACGCAATTGCAACGTGGGTTTCTCCATAAGGAAGCTTCTTTATAGAGCAAGTGACTGACGCGTACCCCCTACTGTTTGACGAACGCACCTTACTATTTTTAGAGAGAAGTTGCTGCTGGCGGCCAAGTTTATCTCGAAACAAACATGGCTTCAAGCCGCAAAAGCTAATCTTAAAACCCCAAGGTGCGTTCGTAAAACAATGGGGGTACGCGTTAATCACTTGCTCTATACCCCACATAAAATCAAAATCACGATATCTCAGCAGCCACAACTGCTAGTGTGATCAAATTTTACCATTAGGTACGTTGCAATTTAAAGATTTTTAAAATAGGCTTATGGTATATCGTACTTAAGTTTAAAATATTTAAATAATTAAATTTTAAAAAATTACACTAAGCTACATGCTTTTTCAAATAAATCCTAAACAGCTAATGCAAGAATTATAGTTGTGTTAATATGATGATTTACATTTGTTGAAAGGAATTACATGAAATACTTGCAAAAAAATGCATCCACTCACGGACAGAGAATATTAACAAAGTGTTTCAATTGCCCCACAATAGGGTCATCGTTACATTTAATTATTTAAAATTATTTAAGAATGCAGGAAAAAAATAAATGACATTAAGTTATCGAAAAATGAATTGCAAACCGTTTCAAACTAATTTTGTTATTAAAGCGTACTATAGACCTCTTGCAGAATGCGGATAGCAGGATTCCTGTAGACCGGCAATGTCTCTATCTGCCATCTTAGGAAAACCACACCCTTTTTTAACAGGGTCTTTTATGGGATTATTTTTTCTAGTTGAATTATTTCTAAAGCGGTTAGTGATAGAAAATAGTTAGACACAAGGTAATAAACTAGATTATTCAGGTTAAATTTAGAATACAAATTTTTTACCGTAAGTGTTTTTGAAGTTATTTTAATTTAACTTTTTGTAGATGTCGTCTGCTGTTGTTTATAGTGTTAACAACAAAAACAATATTGGTAATCTTCTTATTATTTTTCCTATTATTTAACTAAAACCATCACTAATTGAAAATAACTTCAAAAACAGTTACGGTAAAAAATTTGTATTCTAAATTTATCCATAGATCCATAGATCTAATCATCCAAATTATGTTCTTAAGAAAAGGAACATAAACACAAATGCCTCTGATCTCCAAATAATGGATATCCCGATTGCTTCTACACAAGACCAAAACATGGCTTCTGCAGGAGAAATCAACAACGATTCTGATGTGAATCGTGATGACGATAGTGAAAAGGAAGAACGGGAGGAATATGAAGAATTTGAAGAAGATGAACAATATATCAACGTTGATGTAAATGTAAAGAATCGAGATCTCTGACAACAGAGAAACGATGTCTTTCGACTTTCTAAAAAGTCACCCCTCTGGCGCCCCAAGCAATACGGGGAGTTGACCGTTGCGGAAAAAGCCCCCTTGTTCTCGAACAAAGAAGAAGGTCAAGTTGACCGTTGGAAAGGACGCTACCACGACCCCCACTCCAACCAAGGAATAAATACTTCCTCAAGACCTAATAAATAGAACTAGATTTAGCTCGCCCCTTCAGTCTTCTGTTAATTTTCTCGCTAGTTGTTCCGATCTGTCCCGGCCTATTCCAGCCTTACAAATACAATGCGGTAAAGTCAAAGATTCTTTATTACTTTAAATTCTTGTGATAGTTTGCCCGCTCCACGCGCGTGTAAACCATTACATTGGTGGCAGCGATCTATCATACTCGTGTGTCTTATCCTTCAATTGCTGCATGATTTATTTTGGCTCCAGGACCCCCGTGTGGTCATTTCCGGATGAGTTTTACATTATACGTTTAACGTCATTCCGAAGCGGCTGTCGAAAGATTTAGCGATCGTATGTACACGGCGTGGATCTTGTCAGTCGGGTTAGGGATTTATTTATTCTTAGTATATTGCTGGCTTTCAGTGACATATGCGAGAGTAAATCAAAAACTTTCCTAATGGCTATGCCGGCAAGAAAGCAACTTTAACCACCCTCCAATCGTGAAAAGGGGTATAATGCGCCACGCACACACGTTGTATAGCAGTTCTGTTGGTCTTCAGCTAACTCTGCCATTTTTTGTATAATCTGTGTAGCAGTTCTGTTGGTCTTCAGCTAACTAAGCCATTTTTTGTATAACTTGTATAGCAGTTCTGTTGGTCTTCAGCCAACTCTGCCATTTTTTGTATAACTTAGATAGCAGTTTTGTTGGTCTTCAGCCAACTCTGCCATTTTTTTTCTCCATCCATTTTTTTCTCTCTCTGCAAAGCATCGCCGCCATTTTTTTTCGGTGATGCGCTTTACGACCAACGAAAACCCCTCGTCAACGAATGACCAATGCAAAGCCAGTAATTCTAAGGCGAAATCAGACAAGCCGGGGATTATTTTTTTTCAAATCACCGAGAAGGTCTATTTTAATTGTTCTCCCAAAACAGCTGGCTCTGCCAATTGTTAGGTTGAATTGGATTTCCTCCTTACCTTAACTGTTTTTTTTCCCCATCCATTTTTTTTCTCTCTCTGCAAAGCATCGCCACCCTTTTCTTTTTTTTCGGTGATGCGCTTTACGACCACCGAAAACCCCTCGTCAACGAATGACCAATGCAAAGCCAGTAATTCTAAGGTGAAATTAGACAAGCCGGGAATTCTTTTTTTTTCAACTCACTGAGAAGGTCAATTTTAATTGTTCTCCCAAAACAGCTGGCTCTGCCAATTGTTAGGTCGAGTTTGATTCCGCCTTACGTTAACTAATTTTTTCCTCCATCCATATTTTTTTTCTTCTTCTCTGCAAGCATCATCACCACCGTTCTATTTTTACGGGATGCGATTTACGACCTCAGAAAACCCCTCGGCAACAAATGCCAATGCAGCGTCAGTAACTTTAAACCGAAGTCAGACAAGCCGGCTTCTTTTTTGAAACCCACTTGGAAAGCCCAATTGAATTTTCTCCCCAAATCAGCTGGCCCCACCAATTTTTAGTGCACAGTTTCATTACCTTCTTATCTTATCGTCGACCCCACAGTTTTACAGCCTTGTTCAGTATCACGGTAATTTTTTTTCCCCTCTACGATATTTTTTGGGGTGATACAATTTACACCATCTGGATCGAATGCGTGCACCGTCCCGACCGCAGAAAACCACTCGCCAACGAATGGCCCATGCAACGCCAGTAGCCCCTAAAGCAAAATTAGGCAAGCCTAGCTTTTTCAACACACTCGGGAAGTCTATCTTGACCACTTTTTCTCCGAAATCAGCGGAACGACGCCAGCCCGCCGTTGACGACGACTGTTACTCAGTCGACGACTATTACGAAGACGAGAACGACTACCTTGTCGAGCCTAAACCTCTGCCCGGAAATTCCTCGTTCGAAGAAGACCGTGCAGCATTTTTAAGTAGGGGAGACCGGGGTTATGTTGGACGTTTCCAAGGTTGGACAAATCAATTTGTCGTTAAACTAGTAGGAGTTAATGATTAAAAAAAATATTAGTATGTGTAGAATTGAAATCCATATTTAGGGATGTAATTTAGGAATTCTACGTTATTTAGTTTTGAAGCTATGAGAAAAAAAAATATATGGATTTCTTTTGTAAATTTTTTTTACACACTTTTTGGGTTGTACGTTAAACAAATGGTTAAAAGATTATAAGCAATACACGATGAAATGAAAAGTGCATTTTTCTATCCACAGCCACAAATTTTTTATCATTTCCGTTTAAAATAAAAACATAATTTATCGTTTTTCTTGAGATCCATGGTCTTTTGTAAAATTGGACATGCGAAGTGGGGGAAAATCGGACACTATCGGGGAGGAGCGTTGCTGTCAAGCGATTTTCTTTTGTCTGCTTTCTTCAAAAAATTTTCCACAGTTTAGTTCCACGGTCACTGTTGTAGTCTGCTCTTCCTTTTGACATTTCTTATTCTATTGTTTTATATTTCATTTGTTATTCTATTTCTCATTCCATTTTTTAAATTGTATTATTATTTTATATAAATAAAAAAAATGTTCATTTGAATGATTCTGTATTGACAATTCTTTATTGACATAAGGAAATGAATCAGAGTCGGGCAACGCACGAGCGCGCTCGAGCGTGCTCGTTTTTTTTTACACAAAGTTTAGAAAGGATAGTAAAACAGCTTACAGCTTCTTCTTCTACCCCCTGGACTTTACCTTTGTCTGTAAGCTGTTTTACTATCCTTTCAAAACTTTGTGTAAAAAAAAAAAAAACGAGCACGCTCGAGCGCGCTCGCGTGATGCCCGACTCTGAAATGAATGGATATATTACTCGTTGTGTTTCAAAATTCTTCACATGTTGTGTTTCAGGGTAGGATTGATAACACGACCGAATCTTGAACGAGTTGATGAAGGTCCTTCCTCGGTAACGGAATGGTCTTGGATGTTTTCTTTGTCTGCCTTATCCTCGTTGATCTTGTTTTCACGTTGGATCCTGCGTTTAACTGTAGGGCGTGTAGCAGGAATGTTACTTTGGTGTTGGTTGTTTTCCTTCAATGGAAGTAAACGTCATTTATTTGCATCTTTCTTGTTCTCCTTCTCTTTTTTCCTCATGTAATCTTCTTCAATCTTGTTGGTTTCGGGTGAATCTGTCAAGATCCGTGTACTTCCTAATCTACTAGACGGCCTGCGTGAACCCGTGGATGGTATCACCTTTGGAAAAGGTCGAATGCTCTGCAGTGTCACATCATCACCTTAAAAAAACAAAATGTTTAATGATGAAACGGAATTGAAATTGGTGAAGTTTATGATTAGCCTACTGTTTTCTTTATCATACCGATTGTGGAATTTACGTTGTTGCTCTCAATTGATGAACCAGCGAAAGCCTCATCTGCGACGTCTTCAGTGGTGTTTGTATGCTGAGTTGCATCTAAGAAACAAAAAAAATATTTACGGATGCTAAGAAACACTAAGCGTCAAATACAACATGCATGATTTAACTACCTGGTCTATCCGTTACTCGACTAGGAGTGAATTGAGACGAAGGAATCGCATTTCTATTAAACGGCCAAATTCCTGATTTCTTAAATCCTGCAATGATGTTTTCGGCGACAATTTTGGTGACAAACGGAACTTGTGTAAGACCAGCAATATCTTTTATTCCAATGCGTTTACCAGGATTAGATTGTAACCACTCATTGTGGCTGTGTCTCAATGCCCGCTTGAATGGGAAATAAACTGCAACGTCAAGAGGTTGGAGTTTGTGCGAACAATGCGGGGGAAATGTTAGCAAAATAATCGAGTTTTCTTTTGCAAATTTCACACATGGAAATTCAAGGTGACTGGAATGATTATCCATTAGAAGTGATACTGGATTCTTCTTTGTGGCCTTCACGTGGTATTGAAAATGAATTAAGCTTTCGAGAAAATTTCCCCAGTCATCCAACCAGATTCGTGATATAATCCTAACGATCCAACGGGAGAGCCAAGTAACAGATTGGGATTTGGTTTCTTGCGAGGAAAAACGAATATTGGTGGAATCGTAGAACCACTAGCACTAACAAAGGCTAGCATAGTTAAATTTTCCCCTCTCTCCGCAGAAACTGTTTGCTGGACCTAATAAAGAATTAACGTTAAAGTAACTTTTCTACAATCAATTATCTTCTTATTCATTACCTGTTTCATTCCTTTTGGTGCTATGACTTCTATCGGTGGAAGAACTGTCGGGTTTCCGGTTTCAACTCCATTCCAAACCCTGTGTGCTGGAAATTTGTGCTTGACGTATACTTCGTCTAATTTATCGTAAAATAGTTGCACAACAGGCTCATTAAATCCAGCAGCACGGGCTTGACTGGTGGCTTCTGGTTTCCTTATTGACAACGACTGATTACGTTTTAAAAAACCTCCCAGCCACTCTGATGACGCCTCTTCTTTTTCTTTCCAACTTTCAGGAATATTAAGATTATTTGCAATTGCAAATGACAACGCTAGCTTCTTCGTCTCTTTTGTAGAGAGGCCATGATTGAAAAGGCAGCATTCTTTTAAATACGAAACAAGCTGGCCTTCTTGTTTGGAAGTGAATATTTTAAGGTGATGATCTTGTCTCTTGATAGATGTGGCTGCCATGACACTCGCATAAGTATGCTGTGATTTGTAAAAAGCCACAGTTGATTTCCTGACATTGTAAAGTTCAAAAGCTTTTCTAATTGTACAACGTCCACTAAGAACATCAGTGACAGCACATCGGAGTGATTCTTCAGATGGTTTTGGATTAATAGATTTTCTCAAATAATTTCTTGGCATTTTGCTAAAAAACAGAGAAAGAACTTTAGTAAGTTATCGTTAAATAAATATTGTTAATCAGACATAGCCAGTTTTGGTTTGTATAGCAATATGATTAACACAACTTATCGCATAAGATTGGTAGGCTACATTCTAGACATCAACATATGTTATACAAATCAAAACCTGGGGAAAAATAAAAACATACTTATGATCGTTATTCTAAACGTTGCTGACCATAAATAATGGACTTATCGGAATAGGTGTTAGTCTCACACACGAAAAACTCAGCTGTGGCAGAATTGAAATACTTTCCAGAACAATCGTCAAATAACCAATATGTTAATTCTCCTTATTTAGAGAAAGATATAATTTAGAAACTATCAATAACTTTATTGGAATTAACATTATTACCTGTGACAAAATCAATTATGTAAAAAGGAATTTCACCAAGGAACAAATTTTGATCAATGACATCTGAAGCCATTTGCCCGTTTGACTAAACTGCAAAAACTTTAGGAAGGAAGGAACAATCGATTATATATCGATACACAATACACCAATAATTCCCTCATCTAAGTATGGCTCCTCCCAAATTTGTCCAATTTTCCCCATTCATTTAAATCGATAAAATGTCATAACTATTAAATTGAAATTAAAAATTATTTGTACAAAGTCGACTAGTGTATTGGATGAAGTAATTCATTTACTTGTCAAAATTATTATAAATTAATCGTATCGATATCTATTTAGCTTTGTCCAGCTTTCAACCCTACTTGTACAGTTTTACCCCCGCTTTTCTACTTTTTTTTTTATTGGTGTGTTTTTTTTTTAATTCAGCTGTTCATAAAGTTACAGTCGTAGAGCTTTGAAAAAAATTGAAAATGACTACAGTATAATGAACTTCAAGAAAATATATATTTTTTTATTTCGTGTTCATAACTTTTACCGTTAATGGGAAAAAATTAAAAAATGTCCAACATAACCCCGGTCTCCCCTAAAGGAAAAGGTTTACATAGCCCGTCCGTCAGCAAATCCCTACCTAGGACACCTGTAAGCCATACTCGCCTTTATCCCGAATTAAACGCTGACGTGGAAGACGTCGAACTTCGCACCGAAGAGGCACCTGAGCAGTCGGGTCCGGGTCTAACGGTGCGGAAAAAATCGCAACATCCGAGTAAAGGGCCAGCCGCCGACCCGAGTCAGTGAACGTAATCGAAACAAAGCTTTCCAGCCCCTTGTGCCAGAAACGATTAAACCTGTCGAGTCCACTCTGATTAACGACATCTATCTCAAACTCGAAAGCGATCCCGAGTCAGCAGATGAGAACGACGATTTCAGCAGCGTGAAGTCTCATAACGATTTAGAAGTCGAGCAAGATCTTGAACGCACCAGAGAACGTGTCGAGGAAGATTTAAGAGGGAAAGAGAAAGTAGAAACGCCGGCCGACGACCAGTCACTTCCACCCCTCAAATTTTCTTCGACGCCTATTAGCAGATATCAGAATTTTTATACAGACCAATCACAACAAACGACAGAGAAACTAGCTCCTACTAATCAAGTAGGAACACAGACGATCTCCCCTTCAACCCGATTGGTGGAAACGCAGACGCCTCACCCGTGCACTCGACAAGTAAAAACTCAAACGACCCTTCCCCCCTTCGAAAAACCCCAGCCGTCCTCGTCAAAACTAATAGAAACAAAGTTCACACCGTACAAAAGCGTAAATTTCAAATTGACCCCTTCTCAGAAAACGATCGACACGAACCCAGCTAGACCAACGATGGCGCATCCAAACCCATATGAGACTTTGTACAAATGTCTACGGGAGACAGGGGCGTCAAGAGAAGATGCCGCCGCAGGAGCGAAAGCCGCCTTGGCGTTGACAAAAACAGCTTGTGGCGCGAGCGAGTTCCGCGCGGTAGATATAGTCGAAAAAGAGGTCAACTGCTCCACTGCTACGAACCAGGGCTATTACAATAGTCAAAAGTTATTGCAGAACCAGCAACAACAAACGATAGCGTTATTAGCTTAGGTACCCGCTTTCAATGGAATGGGCTCAACCAAATTTGAGGACTGGATACAACATTTTGAAAGGGTAGTCGACACCGCTGATTTTGAAGAAGGGAGAAAAATAAAACTTTTAGGCTCAAAGCTTTTTGGGTCTGCAGGGGACTGTATTACAACCTTCCAGCTAAATTATCCAAGGGAAGCAAAATCATTCGTTAAGGTTAAACAGAATCTCCATGAACGCTTCCACGGAGGGGATAACAGAAAAATGTACTTAACAGAGTTTAAAAATTGCATCCGTAATTCTGGGGAATCTATCAGGGACTATGCTTGCCGGTTACAGAAGCTTTACTCGTTCGCCTACCCAACGGAAGTAGGAAAGACAATTGATGCAGATGTCCTCAAATTAAGAGAGACTATGTTAATGGATGGCTTTCTGGGAGGGTTAAAATCCAACCTACGCGAAAGAAGGAGTTTTAAAGACTATAGGAACTTAAATGACCTGGTAAAAGCAACAGAGAAATGTGCAGCTATCTTAAATGAAGGCAAACTAGAGAAACGGAGCTTCGAATTTGTCAACGCCGTTTCGGCAAATGCTAATGCCCAGGAATTGAGGGAAACAAAAAACGAGATCTTAGAACTAAAATCAGTCATTGAGCAGCTTTAGCAGAAAATGAGAGCCACCCAACTTACAGATAAGAGTCACGAGTCAATCAATGCCGTCGCCACGGGCCATAACGCACAATTAGCGGAAAGCAAACAGGAAATAGAGGAATTGAAAAACCTTTTGAAAGCTAGTAATAAGAGTTAGAGCGATATGATGAAACAGTCCAGAGACTCAGAGAAAATGATGAGAAATCTGCAGCTCCAGGTCGCCGGTATGAGCCAAGCGATCCCCCAGGCTCAACCAATGAGACAGTATCAACAAAATCACAAAGGCCTGATTACAGACAATAGTACTCGGTTTCCGCATCAACCGCCAGTACATCGTAATCCACCACCATTTTACAAGGATAATCACAATAATCCGGTTAATGGACCCCCTCACAGAGGAGAGCGGTATTGTGCTTATTGCGCAAATAACGGCAGGAACCCAACAACTCACAACACTGACAAGTGTGGGTGGGGACCAAACGGGCCAACCTGCTTCAAATGCCATCAAGGTGGGCACATTGCGCGTGATTGCCCATCCGCACCACTTCGTTCCGACGCCCGATATGCGTCGCCAGCTCAGAATCCTGGTGCAGGATCTCCAACCGCTGGAATCAGGAAAACTAGAAACCACCAATTGTAACGTGGGGCAAAACGGTGGGCCTTGTCCTAAACCCCGGCAGATTATTAATCAAGTAATAGAAACCAGAAAAAATAAAATACCACGGCTTCCCATCCAAGTTGGAAATGAGAAATTCAAGGGCCTTTTAGATAGTGGGGCGGGTAGAAGTTTAATTAAGAAGTTTTTAACAGATTGAAGGAAGGTGTAATGAAGTTTACTGCTGACGTTCCGGTCGATTTATACGGTGTAGAGAACACCAGACTAGTTACAAGAGGGCTAGTGACCCTACAAGTTCAAGTTTTAGGCGATAATCTTCTGCAGGATTTTATCGTCGTTGATAACATCAGCGAGGAGTGTATCTTAGGTTTAGATGCATTGCACGAGCACAAGTTCATCATTGATGGTAGCGAAAGGAGAATTTACCGAGTCAAACAAACCTTGAAACCAGACTCCTCGCCCACCATCGTAGCAAGAGAGAAGATCACGATCAAGCCCTTTAGTGCCACTGTCGTTGAATCGGAAGGGAATGGGGCTAAGCTACCTCCCAATCTTGCGTTTTTTTTTCACAGAGGACCGGGACTGAACAGCGGAGTACGAGTTGATCCTTTTATCAATAAGAGTAGTGAGGAAGCCGTTTTTACAATAACGTTAGTTAATGAAACGAATAAACCAATCTCCCTGCCAAGGTATGAAATAATCGGAACGTTAGGATTTTGCCGGATAGAAAAAGATAATATCAATTCTTGTGCTGAGCGCGAGCTGTCGTCCAGTGCTGTAGATTTTGCCAACAATTTGCCACCTGATATGTCAGGAGTAGATAGAACCAACATTACAAATTTTTTAATCGATAGAAAATCAATATTTGCATCCACTACAGGAGAATTAGGGAAAACGGGGCTAGTAAAGCATCACATTAATACGGAAGGACAAGGACCCATTAGATTACGCCCCTATCGGATACATCAAAACGTTAAACCAGAGCTTGACAGTATTTTGCAGGAATTATTAGTTAACAAGATAATAATGCCGTCCGTATCTCCATGGGCGGCCCCCGTAGTATTAGTAAAAAAGAAAAACGGAGGAATCCGACTCTGTATTGATTATAGAAAACTCAATGGTATAACAAAAAAAGATTCCTTTCCCTTGTCTAGAATAGACGATGTTCTAGACTTACTCCACGGGCAAAAGTATTTCACTACCTTAGATTTAGCTTCAGGCTATTGGCAGATAGAAATGGGCGACAGCTCCAAAGAAAAGACAGCGTTCATAGTGGATAACAATCTGTACGAATGGAATAGGTTGTCGTTCGGGTTCACTAATGCGACTGGCACATTTCAACGGTTAATGAATTATGTTTTACGTTCCGTCATCGGGAAAATATGTTTAGTTTATCTCGATGACATTATAGTCTTCTCAAAATCGAAAGAAGAACATTTAGTAAATTTAGGACGCATCTTCAACCTTTTAGAAGAAGCCGATTTAAAACTCGGCCTCTCAAAATTCAAATTCATGTGTGAATCAGTGCAATATCTAGGGCATGTGATTTCAGCCAGTGGAATCGCCCCGGACCCAGAGAAAATTACACTGTTGAAAAATTATAAAAGGCCGACAACCATTGTAGAAATTCAATCGTTCTTAGGGCTCGCATCCTACTATCGGCGTTTTATCAAAAATTTCGCGGATATCGCGCATCCGTTAATAGAATTGACTAAAAAGAAAAAGGACAGGGATAATCACAACAAGAAAGTTAAGAAAATTGTAAGAGAACAAAATGCTGGGGACGCCACCTTCACATGGGAATAGGCCGAACAAAAGGCTTTCGAAACGTTGCGCGAATGTCTCATTACACCACCTGTCGTCGCCTTCCCTGATTTCGATAAAGAGTTCCTTATTTTCACCGACGCTAGTAACTATGGAATCGGCGCGGTGCTCAGTAAAATTCAGGATGGGAAGGAAGTCGTGATTGCGTATTCGAGTAGACACTTGAATGCGGCGGAACGGAACTACTCAGCTATAGAGCGCGAAGCTTAAGCCATCGTTTATGGAATAAAAAGATACCGTCACTATTTACAGGACGACAAATTTGAAATCATTAGCGATCATAGACCACTCCAGTGGTTGGAAACCCACAAGGATGAGAAAAGCAGACTAGGTAGATGGGCGATTGAATTGTCGGCAGTCAAGTATAAAATTACTCACAAACCAGGAAAGGAGCACGCAAATGCAAACTTCTTCTCTCGTATTCGTGTTGTAACTGCCGAGGAACGAACGGATTTTACTGACAATATAATCGAGGAGCAACGAAAAGATGAAACTTGTTCAAAAATCATTCGTTATCTCAACGAAGGTACATTGTCAGAACAAGACGAATTGGAAAACCCAGACTGGATAAAGGAGATCGAACTGTTCCACATTAAACAAGGGGTTTTGAGGAGGGATTTTCTCCCACCATCGAAAAAAAGGAGGCAATTCATTCAAGAGCAAACGTTCATGCCGTATTCATTGAGGAAAAGTATTATTAAAGAATATCACGCTTCGCTATTAGCAGGGCACCTCGCCTTTTTACGAACGTATCTCCTCTGATAAATACTATTGACCCCACATGTTGCGTGATATTAAGGATTATTGTAAGTCATGCGAAGCTTTTGCGTTACAAAGACGGGTAGTAACGAGAGCGTTCTTACACCCGTTAGAGATCGCGACGGCTCCATTCGAAGTTATCGGCATGGATTTTCTAGGGTCGATTAAACCCGAATCCTCTAAAGGAAATAAATATGTACTCGTCATGACTGATGCTTTCTCTAAATGGACCGAGGTCGTAGCCTTGCCCGATCAAACGACAGAAACGACCTGCCGGGCGCTGATGGACAAAATCGTTTTATATCATAGGCCCCCAAAAATTATCATAACAGATAGGGGGACGAATTTCACATCTCAATTATTCAACAGTTTATGTCAAGAGCTCAGGACTAAACATAAGACAACGACGGCGTATCATCCTCAATCGAATGGGATGATAGAACGCTTTAATAAAACAGTGGTGGACATGGTGCGAAAATATATTGCTAACGGCTTCGAGCAATGGGAAGAAGTCCTCGGCCCAATGGCCTCGGCATATAGAAACTCAGTACACTCTTCCACGATAGAGATTCAATATTTTTTAATTACAGCAAGGGACCCAAACATGGTTGTCGACAGGTTTTTAAGACCGGAACCGGAGTTAATCACCCCTCGTGATTACAAAAGCCAAACGATGCAACGGCTAAGAGAAGGTTTTGCGCTAGCCAGAGAAAACCTATTGGAGGCTAGAAGGCACCAGAAGATCCAGTATGATAAGAGAGCCAAGGAAGAGAACTTTGAAGTAGGTGATCGCGTCCTCCTGGACGTAAGGGTCACTCAATTAGGAACGAGCAAAAAATTAAACCCTCGATATCAAGGCCCCTTTCGAGTTTCAAAAGTCTTCCCTAACCATACGGTGGAAATCCGTACGTACAATGGAAATGGTATCCAGCTGAGATGACGATGACGATGAGGATCTTGCCGACGTAGAAGCAGGAGGTGAAGTCAATACCCCGGATCACGAAGGTGACAGGGAACTGATTGTTTTGGACGCTGTCGCGCCGAATGACGTCAGAGACGCCCACTTAATTGATTTCGACCCTCTCATCCACTTGAACCAGACGGCTACAAAAAAACCCAACGGATACCAGATCGAACCAAATCTGGGTCATGAGCCAAGTCGAGTTGACTGGTCAAACCTCCCCCCTCCGCTAACCCCCCTTAGAGTACCTCCAGCACCCCTGGAAGGAAGTAACACAATTGTACGCCCAAAAAGAGCTACTCGTCCTCCGGACAGGTTCCGAGACTTCCTATTAGATTAGCGATAAACACCCAGCCCCACTCCCATCTTCCTCTGCCGCTGTATACTCGTCTTGTTCCGTAAAAAATTTTTTGTTGTTGTTTGCCCATTCAACATGTTAGTTCGGTATATCAGACTCAATTTGTCTTCTTCTCTAGTTATTTCGTGTTAGTTCTCCTCGCCAGCCTACACACGACAGGGGCCATCATGACCACTGTATGTGACTGTAGTAACGAGCGAAAGAATGGGTTCATCGCCTTCGACGATGAAGACTGCCTCCTTGGATTGGAAGATCCTGCCCCCCCAAAAAATGTTACGTACACCCTGTACTCCCATTTACCAGAAGTTAAACGATTCCCAGGACACGTTTGTCGCATGTGGGCGGTCACTCGATCTATCTTTACCGACTTCTTAGGTTGGCATTACACTACTGAAAGTAAATGGGCCGTTCCAGTATCCACTTCCGACTGTGAAGAAATGCGGGATCTAAGGAAATGGAAAAACGAGACAATGTACGTGAAAGGCAGTCACAAGTACACCTATGACGTGATGCCCTCGTTACAGCCGGTTTGGATGACAAAACGTTGGGCCGTCACATTCCATTGTAAAATCGTGGAGGTCGTGCTGGAAAGTGAGTGCGACAATTGCACTATCAACTCCCCCCGTCGGTACAATCGAATTCGATAACGGATCCGTGACCAGAAACCTTCAAACGTTTATTTGGGAAGACGCGTACAAAGAAAAAAAACCCTGTGATCTCAAACTAGCAGGCGATTCGGTAAACGACGGCCTGTTGTACAAGACTCACGATCCAAAAATGCGGCGCTTACAGGACCGGATCAGCCAAACAGACTACCTCGTTAATGTTACGAAGGAATTAGAACGGTGTGGCAAATCCGCCTTGTTCAGCATTAATGGAATGGAAAAAATCCTGATTGTCATTAACATACCAACGCCAGAACTGTATACCTCATATGCCACGGGTTTTACGAACGCTACAGAACCACTAGCCACTCCGTTGTTAGTCGAAGTACACTCAAACGGGTCTTACGACAGCATCGATTCCTAGAATACCACAGAGCGTAAGATTCCTGCGTCATTAGCAGCAGAGATCAAGCAGGCGGCTCATCATCAATATACCAGGGATCTGGCACTAGACCAAGTAAATCGGCTGGCGAATGAAATTAGACGCCTTCAATGCGAGAACCGAAAAGCAACACGCAATAGTATCCTCTTGAGTGCTAAGAACGACGGATGGTACGCAGCTACCCAACTTCAACTGCCTAGTTGTTCAAGATAAACTGTGTATGGAGCGCAGGTTGAGGTAGCACGTTGCGCACCTTTTAATGTATCCTTCGGGGCCAAGCGGACGAAATGTGAAAATCAGCCCCGTTTTATGAACTTCACAATAGCCCATAACGGATGGCAACTTGTTCCATATCACCCATGTTATTGGCCTGAACCTAACTACGTCAACTTTAATGGGAAAACTCACATCTACGCGGATGGTGGGTGGGTTCCGGTAATCCCAACAGTTCCAACAAACGGCAGACGCCTGGTCGGATTGGCAACGTATGAAGCTGATAATTCTCTACAAAACTTTTTGCAAATGAATCCCGCGATGCAAAATGGGCCGTTGAGTCACGCGTCGGTGATGGCCGACATCTTGGCTTCTATTCATGAGCATTACGCAGAAGATAACTCACGTCAATTACTGACATCAAACGTACTCATTTATCACGGCGATGCACCGAACATTGATTTCGTCGCTAAGATCGGTGGATGGTGCTATGACTCGGCAACGTCGCCCCCCTCCCCTCCCTCTGATCACGGCGTCAGTTGGTCTCGTCTCGTTGGTAGAGAGAATACACGTCCGTATCGCTCTCGAATTCAGCCTCTTTCAGACTTCATTCTATGGCGCAGTTGATTGTTTTTTCGATCCTATTCATTCTCCCTGCTCTCAACACTCGATCCCTCAGTGTTTTTGTTCAGTTTTATTTTTATTCGTGTTGATTTCCCCGGCCCTTGGGTGCGCCCATTGCTGCTAACCCCCCTCCTCCCATTAACCAGCGTGGTTTGTGGGGGCCGCCATCTTGTTTTCCTTTGTCTCGTGTGGTGCATATGCTGTTCTTTTGTGGCCCTGAGTTATCCTATCCGCCGATCATATTTGGGACGTTTGCTCACATTCACCCACTGTTTTTCATATTTCATGTCTTTTTTATTTGTTTCTTTTTGGTGATTCATTGTCGTGGCTATAGTGAGGGGCCCGCATGTTGCGTGCCCACCATTTTTTTTTTTTTCGGTTTTTTGTTTTTCTTTGTTGGCCGTAGCTACTCCACGTCCACCCGTTCCACGCGGATTTCATCCCGCGGTTTAGTTCTCCCACTATTCATCCCCCCATCGTCATTTATTTCCACATTGCCGTTTATTCTGTTTTCTAGCGTGCTGTTTTCTTGATTCACACCCTCGTTTCGACCACTCATATTGCCAATTCAACCTCACACGCTCTCCCCATTCAATTCATTTTTTTTGTGCTTCCTGCTCCTCGGTGCTTCAACGTTCATCTGCGAGTTTTTCAATTCTCCCACCCAACGTGGTTTCATTCCTCCATTCATTTTCATTCCGCTGACGTGTTCGTCCTTCGCCGGTGCCTCCCTTCGTGCAGTGTCCAGTGGTCCTCTTGTGTCACCCAGGTCTTGAGTTAATCCGTGCCCCGCCATGCCTCCCAAGCCATTCAAGCCGTACGGCGTGCCACCTCCACTAGACATCGAGGAATTCAAAGACTCCTTCGAGGTCTGGCACCAGCAGTGGAATATATTCCTTGCTCTGTCGACCATCAACACTGCACTTCCGCAACACGACCGACCAGAATATATTGCCAACATCTTGCTGTCCTGCCTCTCCAACGCGACGCTGAAGGCTGTACTCACCATGGGTTTGGCGCCGCCTGAGCTTAAAGATGCAGACATCATTATTGGGAAGCTGCAGGAGAGGTGTAATGCTGGCCGCAATTGTCATGTGTGGCGCCAGAAGTTTTCATCCCGCGTCCAGCGTGACACCGAATCGGCCGATTCTTGGCTCAGCGACTTGCGCGATCTCGCGCGCAAATGCGAATTAGAAAAAGATTGCTGTGCGGCCTGCCAGAACACGCGCATTTTGGGCCAAGTTGTCTTTGGCGTTTTCGACGACGAGGTCCGCCGCAAGCTACTGGAACAGGGCACCACTTTAACCCTGGATATGGCGCTTACAATGCTCCGTACAGCGGAGGCCACCCGGCTCCAGGCGTCCACCATCAAACAGGGTGGTGCAGCCTCCGTCCACCAGTTAAAGACTCCGGCGGCCAAACCACCTATGGGCAAGCCGGCTACTCAACACCGGGATCAGCAGCGCGGACGTCCAGCAGCTCGTTGGCATCCGCCTGGAACTAAGCCGTATGGGTGTTGGAATTGCGGGTCAGCCTCCCGCCACGCTAAAGAAGATTGCCCCGCCTTCGGCAAGGAATGTCTTGGTTGCCACAAAACGGGCCACTTCCAGGCCGTATGTACCCAAGGCGGCAGTTCAACCCCGAAACCTGAGATGGCTGGCAGCATCACGATCCAGTCCATCATCCCTGAGGACATGGTCGAGCTTGGTGTCGTCCCAGCTTCCAGCAACTCTTCTATTGTCATCCGTGTACTCCCTGACTCTGTGGCGTCGATTGATGCGATCCCGGCCACTATGTTCTGGAGCCACTTCAAACACGTTCAACTAATGGATGGCGGACCAAACGCAGTCACGGCCACCGGGGCGGCTATTTCTTCACTTGGCCACTTCCCAGCCACGTTGACATGGTCCAGCGGATCACTTCGTCCCGTGACCACAATCATCCATGTCCTACGTGACCTTCAACAGCCGGTGCTCTCCAAGGCGTCTCAAAAACAATTCGGCATGCTACCGGCTCAGTATCCGCATTCGTGCATGTTAGCTGCGGTTATGCCTCCGCCTTTGCCAGCCTCAACCCCAGTTGATGACGTCATGGCTACATTGCGCGTTCTTATGGCGGAGTGCCCTTTGATTTTCGATGGAGTTTGCCGGCCCATGCGTGGTCCTCCATGCCACTTTCAACTAAAGGAGGGCGCAATCCCTTCTGCCATCCGTGGATCCCGTCCCATTGCAGTGCCTCTCATACCAAGGGTCAAACAGGAGCTGGACTCGCTGGAAGACCAAGGCATCATCAGCCAGGTGCCTGAGCCGACGTTGTGGGTCCACCCAATCGTTATTGTCCCAAAGGACGATGGCGGAATCCGCATATGCGGCGACTTTACGTCGCTCAACCGCTGCATCATCCAGCCCCCCTTTGATTCCCCGACTCCATTCCAGGCGGTCCGGACCATCCCGACGGGGATGAAGTTCTTCACAGTTATTGACGCCCTCAAGGGCTATCACCAGGTGGAGCTGGATGAAGAGTCAAGTGCCATGACGACGTTCTCCACTCCGTTTGGCCGCTACAGATACAACCGTCTCCCGTTTGGCGTCTCGTTAGCTGGCGATGACTACGGCAGACGTCTCGCAAACATTTTCGACGATTTCCCGAACTGTCGCCGTGTAGTTGAGGATATCCTGGTTTTCTCTGCCACTTGGGAAGAACATGTGGACCTCGTCCGTCGCCTTTTCCGCCTCGCCGCTGATCACCAGATCGCCATTAACGTTCGCAAGGTTGTCTTTGCTCAACCGTCAGTGTTGTTTGGTGGCTACGTAGTAGGCGAGAGTGGCTTCCGACCTAGCCCGGATTTACTGAGGGCCATCCGTGAATTCCCGGCTCCCACTTGTGTCTCAGAGATGCGTGCCTTCCACGGGCTCTGCCAGCAGGTTGGGAACTTTTCGGACGACTTGGCTCCCGTTCTTCGCCCTCTGGCGCCTCTACTTCGAAAGGATTTTGTATGGGAGTGGACGATGCAACACGAGAAGGACTTCAAAGCAGCCCGTGAGTCACTATCTTCATCTTCCGAATTATCGTTTTACGACCCGGCTTCCCCAACCTCACTTCACGTCGATGCATCCCGCCTCCGGGGCCTCGGTTTCATCCTCCGACAACAAAAAAATGATGGCAGCTGGAATGTCGGGCAGGCAGGATCACGTTTCCTATCGGATGCAGAGTCCCGATACGCGATGATCGAGCTGGAATGCCTGGCCGCGGCTT
The DNA here is from genome assembly GCF_020631705.1 of Daphnia magna. Taxonomy (NCBI): domain Eukaryota; kingdom Metazoa; phylum Arthropoda; class Branchiopoda; order Diplostraca; family Daphniidae; genus Daphnia; species Daphnia magna. Next base: position 364,515 of record NW_025533121.1, read on the forward strand.
GGGCTATGCGAAAATGCCGCCAGTTTCTCGAGGGCCTGCCCTCCTTCCAGCTCGTTACAGATCATCGCCCTTTGATTCCGATCCTCAACGATTACCACCTGGACAAGCTGGATAATCCCAGAATTTTGCGCCTTCGCCTTTCCATGCAGTGCTACTCTTTCGTCGCTGTTTGGGTGCCTGGGAAGAACAACGTGATGGCGGATGCCCTGTCGCTCTCCCCGGTTGATCGTCCTTCCGAATCCGACGAAATCGCGGATGGCCCGCAGTCATTTTCAGCCCGCATCAGCTTGGTAGATACAATGGAGGGATCAAACGACGCCAATCCCGACGTGTTGCTGTCCTCCGTTGCAGCGGCTACCTCGGCCGATCCGGTTATGCTGTCCCTCCGCCAAACAGTCCTTGAGGGATTCCCGAACGAGAAGTGCAATCTTCCCCTTGAGCTTCGGCCATACTGGCAGGTTCGGAGCCAGCTGTCCGTCGACGACGCGGAGGGTCTCATCCTTGTCGGCCCCCGAGTAGTCATCCCGACTTCCTTACGTCAGGAGATTATCAGGCGCTTACTTCAAATGCACCAAGGAGCCACTAAACTCCGTCAGCGCGCCCGTCTCTCAATCTACTGGCCCTCCATGGACAACGATATCGTCGTGGCCGCAAAGTCCTGCCCATCCTGCACAGAGCGTCTTCCATCACATCCGGCGGAGCCTCTCCTTCCCCATGCTCCGGCTTCCAGACCGTTCGAGTTTGTGTTCGTCGATCTAGGCGCATACCGCGGTCGTGATTTTTTAATTGTGGCCGATCAGTTCAGCGGTTGGCCTCAAGTCTTCCCGTTCCTGGACACCAACACGTCAACGCGACGGGTCATCGACGCCCTCCGTTCATTTTTCACGTGTGGAGCCGGAGCCCCGGTGAAACTGTGGTCGGATGGAGGCCCGCAGTTCAAGTCCGACGAATTTCTCGCCTTCCTTCACGACTGGGATATTAGTAACGGCCGTTCTTCGCCCCACCATCCTCAGTCCAATGGCTACGCGGAATCAGCCGTCAAATCGATGAAGAAGCTCATCGCAGGCTCTTGGTCATCAGGTTTGTTCGACCCGGACAAGTTTGGCAAGGCTTTGCTTCTCTTCCGCAACGCGCCTATGTCGGGCGGAGCTTCACCATCGCAGATTGTTTTCAGCCGCCCAACGCGCGATCTCCTTCCCGCACACAGGCGTTCATTCGCTCCGGAATGGCAGCAAGCCGCTGAGGTATTGGAGAAGCAGGCTCAACATGCAAAGGAACTACAAATTCAGCATTTCAACCGTTCCGCGCACCCCCTCCCACCCCTGGTGATTGGCGACAGCGTGCTCATCCAAGACCATAAGTCAAAACGTTGGTCCACTCCTGGAGTCATCGTTGAGGTGGGGCCATTCCGGGATTACCTCGTCAAAACGCCAGCTGGTCGGCTGTTCCGCCGCATTCGGCGTTTTCTTCGTGTCATCTCCCCCCAAATTCCGCAGCCACAACCGCCAGCGAGCACTTCAACTACGACTTCCCCCGTCCAGCTGCCTGGTCCGGCCCCTCCGACAGCGCCTTCATCCACTCTCCGTCGTTCGCGTCGCCTTGCCGCCAAGATCGCTTCTTAGTTTATTATTATGTCTATTTGTTTGTATTCTCTCTCGTCCGTTCTCCTTTGAGTCCATCCCCTCTTACGTCAGCTTGGACACCCGCTCTTGTTTCCTAATTCAGCAATTACCCCTTATCTTTTTGCTCCCCGTGTTTTGGCCCTGGGAGTGTTTTCTTGCCGTGGGTGTTCCACGTTACAATTCAGAAATTTTTTTTCCATTCATGTACGGGGAAAAAGACATGCTATGACTCGGCAACGTCGCCCCCCTCCCCTCCCTCTGATCACGGCGTCAGTTGGTCTCGTCTCGTTGGTAGAGAGAATACACGTCCGTATCGCTCTCGAATTCAGCCTCTTTCAGACTTCATTCTAGATGGGTAAAGAATTTCGGAGCAGTCTCGGGATTTGGTGCGTTGTCAGTATTGGCCGTGAGATTTTGCGGAATCGGTTCGCTACTACTCAAGGCTTTCCCCCTCCTTTCCAAAATCCTCCAAATGACTTGTTTCAAAAAGCCTCCATTGGCCATCACCGCTGCAGATCTACCCATGTCCATCGGCGTACAACCAACAGCAGTGACCAACCCATCCCAATCCACCGCATCCGCATCGGCAGCAGTTCCGCCACGCCGTACGCCACCGCGCCAACCAAGACCGCCACACACGACTCAGGAAGGCGAGGCCTTCTTACCACGTAGACTACGATCACAGCCACGAAAAGTCGAATAAAATTGCCATAGTGTCGTTTTTCATCACTAGTACATTTCCTTTTCCCTTATAATTTTGCCACAGTGTTTCCTTTTTCTCAGTTCTTAACGTCGTCCTCTTATACTATCATTTCCTTTAGTAGTCGCCATAGTGTCGTTTCCTTTTTTTCCCCATTGCTGTTTCATTTCCCTCCACTTATTCTACGTATAATTTTGTCACAGTGTCCCTTATTAATTCTTATCGTAATGCTTTTCCCTCTCACCCTTCCAGCAGTAATCATCGCTCGGTTCTTTTCCGTTTTTTTCTTTCCTTTTTTATCGCGTTACCATTGGTTGTGCTATTCATTTTTTCACATAATTCTTTTCTATGTGCGCGTTCGCTCTCTCTACTTCCGTATCCATAAAATTGCCGCAGTTACTTCGCTGTTACTTCCATTTTGCATTCTTATAGTGCCTCCTCCTGTTCTATCTTGCTCATCCGTCGCATTCCCTTGCTATTCGCATTCAGAATCTGAGAGTGATTGTTGCGGGGCGCAACAATTGAGGAGGGGGGGTGATGTAAAGAATCGAGATCTTTGACAACAGAGAAACGATGTCTTTCGACTTTCTAAAAAGTCACCCCTCTTGCGCCCCAAGCAATACGGGGAGTTGACCGTTGCGGAAAAAGCCCCCTTGTTCTCGAACAAAGAAGAAGGTCAAGTTGATCGTTGGAAAGGACGCTACCACGACCCCCACGTCAACCAAGGAAAAAATGCTTCCTCAAGAACTAATAAATAGAACTAGATTTAGCTCGCCCCTTCAGTCTTCTGTTAACTTTCTCGCTAGTTATTCCGATGTGTCCCGGCCTGTTCCAGCCTTACAAATACAATGCGGTAAAGTCAAAGATTCTTTATTACTTTAAATTCTTGTGATAGTTTGCACGCTCCACGCGCGTGTAAACCATTACATAAACGAAGATTATGTACAGTGTGGAAATGAATAAATTCTGTACACTAAATGTTTTTCTTTGCTCAACAGGTTTCATGCAAAGTCTCTACAATCAAATGCAGCTTTAACGCTGATATTTCGCTAGTAATAATCGATATCGTAAGGTCTTCAAGTTAAGTTAAAAAATCCCACCTAATTTCTCATATGGCCCATTCTCAACACTGATTGGGTGCCGCATTTTCAGTATATTCGGCCACAAAAATGCAATAATAAATAAAAACAAAGACTCCTTCATATGCAGAATGACATAAGCTTTATGAATAACCCAAAATTTTGAGCAATTTGTGAATATAAAGGCCGAACAAACGTCGTAAAGTTTTTCGCTTTTTGGTGCCTCCCCCTCCCTCAGAATTTGGATAAAGCTTTCAAGACAAATTCCGGGTTAAATAAACCTCTAAAATTAAAAATAATTACAGAAATGGACAAAGCTCATCGAGCTCTATCGATTTCTGGGAAATTTGACATGAAAATTATCAAGTGAAATGTATCAAATAGAGACATTTAGAATTCTCATCTGTTTAGTTGACTACGGCTGGTGTAGGACTAGGTCAAAAAACCTGAAAAACAAAAAGTGTAAATTTGTTTTATTGGTAGATATTTTTTTTTCAAATTTTTTATTTAAAACTGTGCATATTGTCACACAAGTTGTATTTAAACGAGCACAACGAATACAACAAGTGATGACTTAATTCTAAACAATGGTTTAACTCGAACAAAAAGGGATACCCATTACCAAAAGTTGGAGAAGCGTCTGAAGAACTCTTGGGAAACCAGGGAACTCCTCTTACGGAGCCCAGCTCCGGGAGCTTACCCTATGGAGACTCCTCTAACGCAGATTCGGGGCAGCGTTTTATACCGTCGCGCGAATTACTCCCCTTCCGGACTGCGTATCTACGTATCTTTCTTAGAGCGGACTTCTCCGATAATTTCTTCACCACGATCGCAGCGTTGTCCAAGGAGCGGATGACTCATCTCTGCGAAGAGATAACCAATCTCCCTTTTCACCCGCGACAGGTCCCCCTTCGTCAAGACAGGCGACCCGACTGTACTAATCTTCTGCGATCCACGAAGGTTGATGAGACTAAAGAAAATCAGCTTGCGTCCTCTTGGCAAATAAGGGACTTTTACTCCGTCGTTTTTATTCCTTCCGGTTGAGCTTACTTGTTCAAATGTTTCTTGTATTTCCCGGATAGTCTTAAGGATTTTTTTTTTTTTTACTGCTTCCTTCGGCCACGGAAGAGCCGCTGCAATCGCATATCTTATGGCCGTTTGAGATTTACCATCCACTCGTTCGGGAGCCTTGCACAATTGAACCAGCTCCTGGGGGCGTCATCAAAATACTTTTCAAAATTATTTTTTTTCCAATATCACCCCATCTGTTGTGGGTAGAATTTTCTTCAAAGCGCTCCATCCATTGGTGCGCATATTATTCCGAACTTTTTTGGAAGATTGGCGAGCTAATAAATTTTCTGACAACTTCCATAGCTTGTCTTTGCGGCTGCTCAATATGCCTTGATGGCAATACAAATTTTTGTCCACCGACTGGAACAACTGGACTCGTCGCCGCTCTCAAATCGACCTCGGTTTTTGGATCCGAGTCTAAGCCTCTTGCAGTCTCGACTGATTCACCCTGACTGTCAGCTTTTTCGGTCAAATGGTCCTTTGGAATAGGACCTTCAAAATTTAGGGCTTCACCAACAAAGGAATTTCCACTCTCCAACGATGAGGCTGGGGTAGGTGAAGTTTCTACCGGAACGCTTGACAGTTCTCGAAGCGGATGTAATCGTCGGCTGGGGTCTCTTGGGCAACTAGGTAGCCGTGGGTTTGTCCTCTTCGGCATCGGCTAACAATGACTGCAGCACGACTTCGTTTACTCTCAGGCAACGAGCTTCGTCTTCAAAAATTCCCCCCCGCCGCCCCAAATTCGTTACTTACTGGTAACGAGCTGCGTCTCAAAAATAAAAACTCTGTAGCACTAATTCGTCACTTACGGGTAACGAGCTGCGTCTCCACCAATTGTCACACCGGTTGTATTTAAACAAGCACAAACGAATACAACAAGTGATGACTTAAATTCTAAACAATGGTTTAACTCGAACAAAAAGGGATAACCATTACCAAAAATTGGAGAAGCATCTGAAGACCTCTAGGGAAACCAGGGAACTCCTCTTACGGAGCCCAGCTCCGAGAGCTCACCCGATGAAGACTCCTCTAACGCAGATTCGGGGCAGCGTTTTATACCGTCGCGCGAATTACTCCCCTTCCGGACTGCGTATCTGCGTATCTTTCTTAGAGCGGACTTCTTCCGATAATTTCTTCTCCACGATCGCAGCGTTGTCCAAGGAGCGGATGACTTATCTCTGCGAAGAGATAACCAATCTCAATTTTCACCCGTGACAATATTTACGATCACGGAATACAATACTGTACATATTTTTAACAATTTTACATTTGTCATTCTTTTTTTTAATTTTCGCCAATTATAAAAAAAGTTAATGAATAATACACAAATTTCCGTCGACGGACCTATGTCCGTTCAAAATTGCCGCCTGATAGAAAACTGCACAAGGCTAGGTCGGACATTGATCCTTTCTCTGCCGCTAGATCATCCGATCTTTTGACTGGTGGAGATCGGACCATAGTCCGTTCTCGGATGGAGTTTGTGTTGACAGTATCCTCCAGAAAAAAGAACCCCCTCAGTCACAAAACCAATAGTTTTAAATCTCTACTGCTCGATGGCATCTTTTGTTTAGAGGTTGAAAGCACAACCACGTGATTTTTTTGTATGATTTGTTGCAACATGGTCTCCACGAGTCAACTCGACCGTTCGGGTCAGTGCATTAGATTTTGTTCTTTTAGTCGGATTTCACAAATCTAAAACATTTTAATAAATTTGAAATCCAAATCAAATCATCTCGTAAAAATAATCTAAAATTTCAAATCAAATCCAAATCAAATCCAAATCCATCCCAAATGATTTTTGTCAAATCCATATCATTCAAATCCAAATTTAATAAAAAATTTGTTCAAAATAATTTTCAAAAATGCCCCACTCACCCCAATGGATTTTCGGGGGGGACGTGAGCCCTTATTAGAGCTAATCTATTTTATTTTTATTTAATTATTGTTTGTGAGTGGCTTTTTCGCTCATAGAGTGTAGGAAACGAATTTCTTGCAGCAAACGAAACTCTTCTGCTAAAAGAGACGAGCCACTTAATAACAATAAATAAATAAAAATAAACTAGATACAATTAGGGCTAGAAAAAAAATTGTGAAATGAAGAAATGAATAGGGTACCCACTGTTAGGAAGAAAATCGGGGAAGTCTAAATTATAGTTATGATAACTTATTTTTTAACGTCAAGAAGTGGGTTTCTTCATAAGACGCTGCAGGTACAGCAGACCAACTTGGACACAATTGAGATTTTCAACTAGATATGTAAAATTTTTTAATTTTGGACTTATAGTTTTCCCGTATGTAATTATTTAAATTTTAAACACACATCGGTTAGTTCGGTGCGGTTTAGTGTTTAGTGCGACCCGAAAAAATATTCGAAATTCCGATTGGCGAATACGAATCAACCTATTCTCAGTTAGCGACGCTAACCACTGCTGCCGCGGCAACACGTACTAACTAGGTAGTACGTGTATCCCGGTGTTTAGCCTATTTCTCCCTATGCTTATACAATGTGTACGGAATACCACCTTCGTTTGTTTTATTTTTTGCGCTCAGAATTGTTTCCATCCGTCGTCTGCCATATTCAGAATTTTGACGGTATAAATTAAAAATTTTTTTTTGTGGATTAAATTGCTTTAATGGAAGAAGAAAGAAGAAAAATCTACAATGCTAGAAGAAGGGGAAAATATCGTAAAAGTGGAAAACGTAAAAGATACGTTTTCACAGCGACAATTTCCAACGATTCTAGTGAAATAAAAAAAAAAGGGTTGAAAAAAAAAGTGCCGCTGGGAAAAATGAAAAATAATATTAAGGACAAAGGAAGCTTGAATGGTAATATAATTTTTTTATTTGAATTATACAAGGTTTACTGTACTGTTGCTTGTCACTAGTTACATGGCAAGTGAAGTCCTACTGGAAAATATGGTGGCAGGCAATCAAAGCAATTTCTACACTTCAAAAGGAGCAGATCCAATACCAAAAAACATTACATTTATTTACTTAAATTAGTTTTTTAGTAACTGCCTTCTCCACTGAAGTTTCGAATACTTTCATTCAGGACCTGGTGGCTTAATACAAGATTTCCACGAAGCAGAAATCCTTGGATAAATGGTAGAAGAAAACAGCAGACCAGAGGGGGTTAGTTGCCTATCTGAATGGAAACAAGGAAAGGCATTTGAAAAAACACAACAAAAAACCACAACAAAAGGCACTATAGCTCCCACATTGTGGGACCCACAAGTACCGAATGTCCTGATTTCGATTGCTGCACTATTTGCTGTAGCTCTGTAAGCAACTATGCTGTTTGTTGTAGCACATGCAAAAGGAAATTGTGTGTTCCATGTCACAAAAAATTTCATTTATCACGTACTTTCATCAACGCACATTTTACATAAAGGATACAGTTTCATCCAGTAAGCCGTTGCCTACCAACTTTGTTGACTGTGACACCCGTGAAATTACTGTTCAAAGTAATGATTCACATTTTTAAGTTATAAATAATCTTTTCGTTACAAGTTTATTGAATTTTCAGGAATACCAGTGGCATGTAAGGTCACTTCCTCCTGCCCGTTATGTTGTAAGTCCGGGACGTTACTTCTGAATGCGAGCGGCAAAGACAAGTATGTCGTAACTTTGCAGGGTAATTATTTTTTTGTATTGCCAATAACTTTTCAATTTTCTAAATCTTTTCTAAATCTTTTGCAGGTCAAAAGTCATGCCCAACTGTAACGCCTTTGACAATATTGGATTCGTCTAAATGACAAACATACAGTTTGGATGTTTTTTTAAGTCCAGGAATAACTGATTGCCACTTTACGCACTTATTCTCAACTTTAAAAACAGAGATTTTTCTTTTCTCGTCTCCATTTACCAATCCACAAACTACACAATACTGTTTCTTCACACTTTTCAACGGTTTCGTTTTTGACATTTTGAATTTAAAGCTCTTTTCCAGCTGCCCATCAGCTCCCTTAAGATTTTTCCTTAACTATTGTGCTACCCTCTGTTGTGCTAGCGAGAAACTAAAAAACTGAAATTGCTTAAAATCCCTCAAAAACTTACGACCAAGCCTTATGGGCAAAGTCTACGCAATGAACGAACCATCCCCTCTATGACCATGGTACTACCTAGTTAGTACGTGTTGCAGCGGCAGTAGTGGTTAGCGTCGCTAACTGAGAATAGGTTGATACGAATAGATAGGACTCGGCCCCGGTTCTCGAAAACCCGGGTTACCCGCGGATTGTCATCAAAAATAGTCGCCCATGGGCGATCCGAGTCCTATTTGCCAAAGTGGGTAGGCTGGGCGGATTTGATGGGCAAACTGGGTATATACATTAGAAAAACTACCCTTTTTCAAAATTCCCAAAATTTTACAACACACCCGGCGGGTGTGTTGTGGCGGTGTGTTGTAAAACATTTGGGATAATGTAAATAACTTTTCTGCTGTGTTATTCTCATATAATCTAATAAATACAAAGTAAACTAGGTTATATGGGCTAAAAAACTAGAGTATTTGGGAATTTTAATGTTATTTCGTTTATATGCAGCATTAATTTTAAGATGACGCGTACCGCCATAAGCGCCGTGTTAAACACGGCGAAAAAATTTCGACGCGGAAACCGATTTGAGTAACTCCTAAATTAACAAAAAAATTGTAAATCTACATAAAAAACATTGAAATTTGAAACACACGTTTATTAACATTTAAAGTTTGATTACATGTACTCAAAACAATAAAATATTTACAATTAGACCCCCATTTCCGATTTTCAAATTTTCAATTGCAAATTTATATGTGATCCCACAGTACGATTTTGTACGGGTTTTTTAAAATTCCTTAAAAAGTAAGTATAAATAGTGCTAAAAAAAAATTTCAAATTAGGCTACTAATTGTCCTAGGTATAAGAGCTAAAATGACCATACTAATAGCCCTATAAGCTTTGATGTAATGTGATTGTTGACCTGCGCCATCTATTACCTATAACAGTTGGAAGGCATATGTGCATATCAAAATTTTGTCAAAAAACTAAATTTTTCGGCGTAAATCTTTTTTTACGGTAGAGTTCTTCTATAGACCACGAACGGATGCTGAGTTGTCAGTTTTCAAAATGGTCGAAAATCTCGATTGTGGTAAGGCAACCTAAAATTAACACAGGCTTCTTATGGAGACCCTTTTTAAATTAAATCATTAAGTGAGAAATAACTAGTCTTTTCTATTTATTATTTTTTTTCTGATAAGTCATCATTCTAGCTAGTACCTTGTTTTTTTTTATTCCTGAAAAACTATGGTATATATTTTAATTTAATTTTTTTCCGGGATTGTTTACATAAGTTCGTCGGCTTTCAAGGGGACTCGATTACAGTTAGAGGGTGACGAGATTGAAAAGTCAAGAGTCATCGCAAATCTCAGAATTCATGTAGAGCGCGTTATTGGAAACATAAGAAAGAAATTTACCATTTTACGTGGACCAATTAAGATTCGGGATTTGTGCACTGATCCTCACGATGAAACATTTGTTGACAAAATAGTCACTGTTTGCTGTTGTTTGCTAAACGCCATGCCAAGTGTTGTCCCCCCTACTTGTATCACTATGTAAAATGTGCTGAAACAAATATACCATTTTCACTCGAAATTTCAATTTGTATTCCACATTCTTATTCCATATTACACTAACGATAACTTATATTACTTAATTTTTGTAATTTAATGGTTTGCGGGTTGTATGTGTGAGATCCAAATTAGTCTTTGGTAAGCGTTTTGCATTGACAGAGCTTGAGGTTTGATTTTCTTTGTCGTTGCTCTTCTTTGCTTTCTTCTCATCAGACAAACAGTTTTTACAGATCCACTTTGGTCCAAAGAAAGAAAGATCCGAGTTTCGAATCTCGATCAAATCGGTTAGGAAATCTAATTTTTTTGAAAAATTAAAATTGTTAAAAATATTCCGTAGTTGATGGAAGTTGAAGATCGGTGGTAAATCTTCACGACCGCGACAAGATCGTGATGACTGTGGAGAGGACAAGGGGAGAAGATAGAAACGACCCAGAGCTTCCAAATGAGTATAATGAGAACCATTAGTATTTACCACTGATCCTCAACTTCCATCGAGACCAGGCACTTTTTAAGACTTGCTAACATGTCGACAAAAATATTTACTATGTATTTCGACTCGCTATCCATTAGCCAAAACATTGACTTATGTAGTGAAACATATAGCAGCATGATATTACAGTATTAGATGCTGTTATATTTTTCAATTTTCAATTAATTTTTCCGAAATGTTCATCTAGACTTTACCGAGATTCGAACCTCGGATCTTTCGCATCACCGGCTATCCGGCTAACCATTGCACCACCATTGACATGCGAGGCAATGGGAAAATATGGGGCCGTATGGTGTGGCTCAGGTAAACCCCCCCTTCACTGTCCCCTCTCCCATGGGTACGCGCAATCCCCCCGCCCAACCCCCCTTCTGGCCGGCTCGGGCAGCGCGTCAGTTCCGTAAAACTTGAAACTTTGTACGCGTTTTACGGACACTCCCGCTCATTTGCACACCCTAAACCCTATATTAAAAATGATCAGCGTAAAAAGATCTACAACTCTGTATTAATCGTTTTTGGATTAGAGAAAACTTGTCTTGCTAGGGAAGTGCCAAATCGTATTCTCTGCGGTATGATGCAGCATTTGTGAAATACCTTTATAATGCAGTTTACATTCCTGCAAATAACAGTTTCCTTCCCAGGTAGATGTTGTTGGCAAATGCAGTAAAAGGAATGTGAAGTATTCAATGCTGTTTGATTTCCTGTCTGGACGTTTATATCTTCCTCCATATTAACATGTCCAACCGTGGCTTCATTTTCAATTAGGTTTGTCATTGCAGTTTCAACATTATTATGCGCATACTGTGCTTGAAATACTGGTGACTGTGATGCACAGGCTTGTGAATTACTAACAGGCGTATTGACTTCGATCACAGAATGTTCTTCCATCATAGTTACAACTTGGTGACTAGCGTAAAAATAATCGCTAACTAGTTGAGGTAGTAGTACTTCTCTGAAGTAAAATTGAGATCGTATTCTTATCTCGTTGCACAATAGTATGTCTTGAGGCACATATACCACAGCGACGTCATTTTCAATGTAGACCATGAATAACGCAAATTTACGCTTAGTTACAAGGAGCTGCTGCTGAACTTGATAGTAGTATGGGTGATTCTTTTTCAGATTAAATACTTGTGTTTCTTCATCATAGCTTAAGTAAAAGTCTTTATGTGATGTACAAACTTCCTTCAAACTGACAGCATACCTACAAATGCATATAGGAAAACCTATTTACTTATTGGGTCTATCTATGACTTTCTTGCTTTATGTAAAACAGTGTTGAAATGTGGCAATTACAAATGTTGAAATACCTATGTTTCCAGGAACATTTTGCCTCAATTACACCCATGCCATGACACTTGCAATGAAACAGCGCATCGGGTGAAGCTGCTACTTCCGGGAACTCAGATGAGATTATTAATCCACATTTAGTTACATTGAATTGATGATGTAAATTTCTCTTCGTTAACATTTTGCAGCCTTTTGTTATGCACCTATTTTCATTATCAACTCCATTCCTTAAATAAGGAGATCATGAATACCTATGAGATAAATAACTTGCTGTACAATAAGACATACCGCGTAGCTTCTGTTGAAAATGCTTTTTCGGCAGGGTAGCAAGACTTTTCAATAACCATAGTGCAGGTTTCTTTATGTTTGCATTGAAAATTGGGTAAGCATTTGATGCTGTACACCTTCCAGCTCGAAATAATTGCCAAAATTGCGTTTTTTTCTGGCCTATTGTACACCTGTTTACATTCTCACTCTGAACTTCTGTGACACTTAGTGTGCAACCTTTAAGCAATCCTTCACATTCTTCCATTACTGTGACATAGGATTTTCCTACTAGAGAAGCTATAAATATTGTGCCAAAAGCAACTGGAAGTTCAGGTGGTTGAAAATGTTTGTAGAATTCGTTTTTGTTCACAACCTGAAGTTGAACAGCTTTGTTCTTCAATAGGACTTTCTCATACTCACTCTGCTCTTCAGTTGTCATAAGTGGTATTGATGCTGAGTCGTAAAGCTTAGTCTTGTTTTTGCTACCGTGGTACTTGGATTTGTAAATAGTGTCATTCATGCCACTTAGTTGTTTGAAGAGTTTCTGTTAATGAAGAAACAAAAATTATGCGATACACTTTTTAAAAATTTCAATATATAGCATACCAAATCATTTCTATTTGATGTATCAATCCATCTGTTTTCTTGTGATGTACATGGCAAGTTGTTAACTGCTATGATCTTTTACAACATTGCACCTACGTGTGAACACACACCACCAAGTCTAAATATAACACATTATTGTTATAACAAAGGTAATATAAAATATTATAAACACACATACCCAGCTTCACAGTCACAGCTTGAACATATAATCGACATGTCATTTTTAATTGCAGCCCAAGGATTCAGTAGAGATTTTCTTATAGATTGAGAATGGTGTACTCTACAACTTACAATCACTATAGAATTGCTCAATGTCACACGGAATATGTCCTTAACCCATCCACAACTGACATACTGTTCAGCATCTCTAATGGCTTTATAGGCACATAATTGTAATCCTGTGCTTTTGCTATGTTTAGCAACGCAGTACTGGAAAACGTCGTGCTCTTTTAAATTAGGAAAGCCACTGCTTTTCCACAACTCCGATGGGAAAAGATAAGGATCGTCAGAATCTATAGCAATAAGTTTTTCAATGTATAGCTTTTGCTCTTTGGGGACTAATGCTCTACAATATGGTGACAGACGGTATAACTCAATACTTTGACTAGTAGCCATGTCTGTGGCAAAGAGAACAAACTAAAATATTGACAGATGAGAATGGCGGCAGACTAATTTGAAACTGAGACTAGCCGACGAACTTATGTAAACAATCCCGGAAAAAAATTAAATTAAAATATATACCATAGTTTTTCAGGAATAAAAAAAAACAAGGTACTAGCTAGAATGATGACTTATCAGAAAAAAAAATAAATAGAAAAGACTAGTTATTTCTCACTTAATGATTTAATTTAAAAAGGGTCTCCATAAGAAGCCTGTGTTAATTTTAGGCTGCCTTAACACAATCAGAGTAATAGAATACTGGTGTAGCCACGGCCATGTTAACTCCCCCTCTCGGATTTTTTCCCAAAAGTTGCTGCAAGTTTCGCGTATCGATTGTGAGAAAATGAGGCAAGATATCGATTTAAGTGTCCCTTAACCGTAACGCCACCTATGAATTGAGTTTTAAGGGTTGTTATTGTTATAACAACCCATATGTTTATACATACATTTTTTCAAACTAATTAATTTAGCCACTTTTTGTTTACTTTCTGAAGTACAGACGACGAAAATGAGCGAAAACATAGCGAAAACGTAATACATCACAAGTTCACAACACAGCCGCTGTGGCGCTTTCGTTACGGGCCAGAAAGACTTTCAGGCCAAAAAGGCAATGGGAGGGCCCGCCATAAGCGTGGCTACACCAGTATTCTATTACTCTGCCACAATCGAGATTTTCGACCATTTTGAAAACTTACAACTCAGCATCCGTTCGTGGTCTATTTTACCTATTTCCGTTAGGATCATAATTGCGCCCGTATGACAATTTCAATATATTAAGTATAACTATTGCGAATTTCTAATTATGATATACTCTTGTATATTTTTACATATTTTTTTGTATTTTTTGTATTTTTTGCTTAAAAATATTGGGGTGTACGAATATTTTTTCGAGTTGACAACCCCCACTTTAGGTTGCAATTTGCTGGAATAGTAAGCAACTAAGCATAACGATAATGATGATTCATTTTATTTTATTATCATCTATTTTTATTATTATAATTATTTTTACATTCCAAGGCAAAAGAAGAAGTAAGTGACTGCGAGAAGCTCTGAAAACCTTCAAAACGAATGCCACCTTCGCATCGGAATACGGCCAGGTTGTATATTGTAAATTTATTTCTTTTCCTGTTCATTCTGAAAACAATCCAAGGATGTCAGAAGGAAAGCGACTAGCTTATTCGGAGCAATTCGTAGTTTCCGCTCCCGATGAACGAGTACCTTCCTTCTCAATTGCATCACAGGCTGTGCACTGGGCCACCCTTTTTTGTTTTGTTTTTCGTTTAAAAAAGGATTTCTTTGTTTTTTGTTCCCGCTGAAGGACGAAGGGGTTGCATCTTTAAGAACTAAAGGAATTTTGTTAATAGTACCATGAGTGTTAATAATGGCTGCAACGGGAAACATTGTTTCTTTGTTAGTTGGAGGTCTAGAAGTCGCCTACGGCTGTTCACGTGACGGCTTTCTGAACTAAACAAACTTCCCCAATGAGAGTTTTTCATTGACTTCCTCTACTTCAAAACCAGAAAAACTGAAGAAACAAAGCGAGAGAAAATAATTTAAACAACTACGTACATCCTCTCAAAGCAAAAGATGAGAAATATAATTTTTTCTACAAATTCTATTATTTATTAAATTCTTTCAAAACCAGAAAAACTGAAGAAACAAAGCGAGAGAAAATAATTTAAACAACTACATACATCCTCTCGAAGCAAAAGATGAGAAATATAATTTTTTCTACCATGAAATGCTGGAATATGGGCAAGAAAAGGGAAAACCTAGAACAGATGTCGGAAACTGAAAAATAGGTAGCCAGACCAAGAGAATCACGAGAGTACCAGACATAGGCCCACATTTTTGCCGAGAAAGGGGAGAGGGTGTCTAGTAAAAGCTTTGGGATGATAGGAATATCTCGCACAATTCTCCGACCATATGGTCGCTCAACATCCGTTGCTGAAGTCTTGTCAATCACGTAAATTCAAACGGAATGGTACATGTAAGCAAAAACAGTAAAGCACGAGCGCACCAAAGAATATATTTTGGGAAAAAAGACGTGGTGAATGTTTAAAGAAAAGGTGTGAATGATGATGGTCCATATACTGTTCAAGTAATAATACCCTCTCGAGAAAGAATTCTTTACAGACATGGAATATGACATAGTAGTCGGCATGGAGTCTCTTTCGGGATTCTCGAAAACTAATATGTTTTACTTTTTGAACCCGAAAGGAGGGAGGTGGAACATTGTCAACTACCTAAGCCACTGTAGACAAAGTGGTAAGTTAGAAAGTTACGTCTAAAATTGTGCCCCCACCTCAACCGAAAAACAATTGCGGGTATTGAAAGAGAAATAGTTTCACATTCTGCCACTAGATGAGTTCGCTTGCCGTTAAACACGAGTCGACAAGAAAAAAGAAAGTTCCTTCCTCTTTGGGTTCCATTTCTCCGTGTGACTACACTCAGCTTCAGGCAAGAGCTCTGTTCTGTCTTAGTCTCCTTCTCATCTCATCTCGTGCTTGTGTGTTTGTGTGTGTTTTTGAGTTTGGTAAGTTCTCCCTTTAGAACTGAACATAGAAATCTCGTCATCTCTCTCTCACTCACTTACCAGTCACTCACTCTCACCAGGGTTTCTCGTTTAAATTGAGCCTTGCTTTGCATTGTTCTCCTTCACGTTGTTACACGATTGTTTTTCATTTTCTGGTCGGTTACATTTGCAACAACCACATTCACAAAAAGGCGGTTCTTTTTTTATTTTACACGAAAGCTCAAATCACGGTTACGACTACCAGAATTTTCATGGGTGGGCTGGTTACTCTAGCGTTGCAGAAAGGTGTTGATTATTGCGGTTTCTCGATAGAAGAAAATTTCCATCAGACGCGTAGGTTTAACGAGCGAAAAAGAAAAAAAAAATACTGCAATATCCGTGTGGTGTATTGATCCATGACGTCATGAACGGGACAGCGATGGCAGTCCCGGCAGCCCGGAGAGTGTGCGTCTGACTAACGATTGGCGCTTTTATTATCCTTACAGACTCGAGACGACCAACCAGAAAACGACGCAATGGCGGCCAGGGCTCAATCCACAACGCCCGTTCGCAAAGTTCCTATCCATTTGCAGGTAACAAAGTCTTAATTTCAAATATTCCATAAAATTAGAACCAGATGTTAACTTAACTCAAATAACGCTTTCCCCGAAAAAAAAAACAAAGAAGAAGAAAAAAGAGAAGAAGAAAAAAAATGAAGAAATGATAAGAGAAAAAATATTTATAGATAAATATTCAAGTATGTTTATTATTTGGGAGTGCGCCGTGCGCATGCTCTTGTAACGGGAGTAAAATTGGGGTTTGACAACCCGTTTAGAGTATCTGCACTCATGCTCTATGACTATGTAGATGTAATGAGGTTGCCAAACCTGTTTGACGCTCTACTGCTGGAATCCTAGTTTCTTTTCTGCCCCAAGCTATTTTGAAATTCAATTTCTGTTTGAACGTGGTTTTTGTACACATTTCGGGAAAAGAGAAATGGTGTTTTTGACTGAAAGACTACAAAAAAAACCTGCGTGGTGTTAATAGGGGGAGGAATCGTGACTCTGCATTTTCTATTGCCCTTTTTTTCTGTGGTTTAGAGTTGAACGTTGGGAGAAATTTCTTTTAAAAATATTTTTCTCGTAGACCACTGATTCGCTTAATTCGTTTCACCTCCCTCGTAGAAACCTAACTATCGTCTCCCCTACAGAATAAAGGAAATTCAATACTCTCCGAGGGTGGTCTATTTCGAAAATATACATTTCTTTTTGCCATGAAATAGGATATGTTAAAATTTTTGTAAAACTATTTTCAAAAACAAATTGATTGATTTTTTTTCAAATTATTATTGATTTTTTGCAGAGCGCCCAGAATAGACTTTTGATTAAGAACGGCAAAGTCGTCAATGGTGATGGCATCCAAGATGCAGATGTTTATATCGAGGAGGGTATCATTAAGTGAGTTGAGCGTCAAATGGCTTTAGCTGACATTTACGTTTTTAATGTTATCTTTTATGACTTCCCTAGGCAAGTTGGAAACAATTTAATTGTTCCTGGCGGAAGTAGACTGATTGATGCCAGGGGAAAGTATGTCATTCCAGGTTCGTTAAGGTGTCATGCATCAGCTTCGCTCTTTCAAATGTTGGTAGACTTTCTCGTTTTAAAAACTATTTGTTCTTTTCTCTTTGCCTTTTTAGGAGGCATTGACACCCACACACATCTCCAGTTACCCTTTATGGGAACGACGACGGCAGACGATTTTTACACTGGTACGTCGATCGATTGATGGGCTTTAAATCACCATTTTCATTTTAAATTTTTGTGTCGTAGGCACGCGAGCTGCCCTGGCTGGAGGAACCACCACCATAAGTATTTTTCATTTAGAGCCCTTAATTTCTAGGGAAATATCATTTAACTTTTGCTTGCCATTGTAGTTGACTTTGTAATCCCAAGCAAGGGACAATCGCTGATCGAAGCCTACAAGCAATGGCGTGAGCGGGCCGACGAAAAAGTAGCCTGTGACTATGCATTGCACGTGGCAGTCACCTGGTGGTCACCGGAAGTGCAACAAGAGATGGAAGAGCTTTGCCGAGATCATGGCATTAACTCCTTTAAAATGTTTATGGCCTACAAAGATCTGTGGCAGTTAGACGATACAGAGTTATTTGAAGCCTTCGAGAGATGCAAGCAATTAGGAGCCGTTGCGCAGGTGCATGCCGAAAACGGCGATATCATCAAAGAGGTGAGGAGCACCCGGAACGACTCTTATGTCTCCACCTGCTCAGTTTTTCTTATCTCATTTATCACGTGCATCTCAACAGAATTGCAAGAAATTATTGGCCGCTGGTGTCACTGGACCCGAGGGTCATGAAATGTCTCGACCGGAAGAAGTGGAAGCCGAAGCTGTAAACCGCGCCTGCGTTTTAGCCAACCAGGTTCCATTTTATCTATTTATTTTATTTTATTTTTTATTTTTTCATCTTTTTTGGATAAATTACCGTACACGTTTAAGTCAGTAGATACGTTGCAACTTACAAGTGTATTTGATATTTTATGTCGTCGCAAACATATTATCAGTTAGCTCTAATCCGGCATCAGCCGGGCCGTCCAACCGTGACTCCCATTCAACCGTACGCGCCGAATTCGCATTTTCCCATTCAGACGGAAAAGGGCCGGCTCAATTTTTATTTGATGCGGTTAAAGTTTCCCCACATACCTATTGAATCCAGCAAAAGGTTCAAAAGTATGCGTAAAAGGGCTAGATTATTTTGATATTTTATTTATTGATTGATTTTAATTATTATTTACTTATTTTTTGTGAGAACCGATAATTGTGTTTGACGTTAGATTTTTTGGGTTTTTTTTGCTATTGCATATACCCGCAGTTCAACCAAAATCTTTTGGCTAATTGTAAACGATTATAATTTAATTTTAAGTAGTGAAGAGTTTTAGACTATTATTTTTTCCTCGTTTGTTATTTACTTGATTAGAATTTTCTCTTTTGTTCTATTTGTCTGTTGTTTATGGAACCAGAATGACCAGTTTCATTTAGTTACCTATTTTTTTTCTCTTTTTTTTAAATTTTACTTTGCATGTTTATTTTTATATTTATGTTTTCATTTGTTTGTTCGCTTATGCTAGGTAAATTGTCCGCTGTATATTGTGCACGTGATGTCGAAAAGCGCTGGTGAGGTCGTAGCTGAAAAGCGACGCCAGGGCATTGTTGTGTACGGAGAGCCGATCGCGGCTTCTCTGGCCACAGATGGAAAGCACTATTGGAATTCCTGCTGGCGCCATGCAGCGGCTCACGTAATGGGTCCTCCGCTTCGGCCAGACTCTACCACACCCGATTATTTGATGGATCTATTGGCTAAGTAAATTACCCCATCATAAAAACGTCCGCTCTGCACATGATGAATTCGGGCCGCTTACCAATGTTGAATGGGTTTCTGGACGGACGGTTCGGTAGGAATCCTTCAACGGATTCTGCTAACTGGCTGAACGTTGTTGTGTGAATAGGTGAACTGTCCTCTATACATCGTGAAAATGACCGGCGCGGGTAGTGCCCGCTTGCTGGCAGACAAGCGAGGCCAAGGGCTGATCGTCTACGGCGAAGTGACGGCTGCTGCTTTAGCGACGGCGGCTCAATGCGACATGGGCTCGTGGAGTCACGGGGCAGCCTATTTAACCAGCCCACCGCTCCGTCCCGACCCTGAAACTCCCCAAATATTAATGGATTTACTTTCAAGGTGGAAATTTGTGAAAATCCGATTGGTGGTGGTGGGGGGGCAGCAGGGCTTGCAAAGCACTGGGAAGGGTTGAAATGGAAATGGTACTTGTCGGGAAATTTGAACGATTGATTTGATTGTTGATTCTAGTGATGATTTGCAATTGACTGGAACGGACCACTGCACTTTCTCGTCTGCTCAAAAGGAAATGGGCAAAGGTGATTTTACTAAGATTCCAAATGGCGTTAACGGCGTTGAAGAAAGGATGTCGCTGATCTGGGAGAAGGGCGTCGTTTCCGGCAAAATGGACCCAACTCGCTTCGTGGCAGTCACATCGATGAATGCGGCAAAGATTTTTAACATGTACCCTAAAAAGGGATGCATTGCAGTTGGATCAGATGCTGATATCGTCATTTGGGATCCAAAACTGGAGCATACCATATCGGCAGCAACTCATCACTCGGCTGTGGATTTCAACATTTTTGAGGTTCATTTACTATTTTCATTCCTAATGAAATTAGCAGATTTACTAACAATTAATTTGTTCAACAACATTATTAGGGAATAACCTGCCGAGGTGGGCCTGAATACGTGATTGCCAATGGTCGTGTGACTGTTGACGAGGGCCAGGTGAAGGCTGTTCAAGGTTACGGATCTTTCATTCCTACTTCACCATTCGCGCCATTTGTTTATGAGGCTGTCACTGAGCGTGAAAAGGTATCATTTTATTTTTATAACATTTTTCTTCTACTAAGTTAGTAACTTTGAATTTCCTAACAGGTTCACCAGTTGATCAAAGTGGAACGGGAAGGC
The DNA here is from genome assembly GCF_020631705.1 of Daphnia magna. NCBI lineage: Eukaryota > Metazoa > Arthropoda > Branchiopoda > Diplostraca > Daphniidae > Daphnia > Daphnia magna. The sequence goes on from NW_025533121.1 coordinate 384,957, forward strand.
CGTATTGTAGCCGTGCGTAACACTATGGTTCCCGTCGTCCCACAAGCTACTAGCAACGGCGAGGCCTTAGAACTCAACTTGTCATCGGTCAACGGTGGAGAAGAGGTTGTCGCTGCAGCCGATCACCATTTCGCTTCTCATCAGCATTTCACTCGTCCGCCGACTAGCTCCGGCGGCCGAAATATGCAGGACACCACCTTCTCTCTCAGCTCTGAATATCCAAGTAAACTATGAACTTTTTTTCCCATTTCATCTGTACAGTGCAAAGTAGAGAACAAAAAGAAATACTGATGCTGACACCAATTCAGATCCGGCGGACGAATCGGACAACAAACGCTCGACAATTAGAGTCAAAGCACCACCGGGGGCCATTCTACCGGCCTGTGGTAGTCGCTCTAATACACGATAACTTCACAGCCATACAGGTTCATCATTATAGATGAAAATCGAATAGCCTGTCTTGTCTGCTTGGCTTCTGTTTCGTTGCAATGTACTGTCCGAGTTAACGTCTCACATTGGCGGCAACCTAGTTATGTTTTTTACCTAGTTTTGACATATAGAAATTGCCGCGGCTTTTTCCTTTGTGTAACGTCCCAATTATTGCCACTTTTATTTTAAAAGTATAGTCTATTTTGGTAAACCGTAACAAAAGCGGCTGTAATGGAAATAGTTGTATGGAAGATATCAGCCGCACCGATTCTTACTTGTTAAAACTAGGTACCTAGTAATGCCACCAACCTCACCTGTTCGCAACTAGTATCAATCGTTTTTATTGATTTGTGTGTCTGTTTGTTTGTTTATTTGTTTTTTTTGTCTTGCATACTTCCACGAGAGAATTTTCAACATCATTCGTTAACAGTTCGGCTTAAAGCCATGTCTTACGTTAGACAATTCAATTTTCCTAACTTTCTCTTTTAATTGTGATTACCAGGTATGGCTGACGTGGAAGAAGAAGCAAAGGGCAAAAAAAATTCGATCCAAGTAAAAAACCCGCCAGGCGGCAAGTCTTCAGGACCTTTTTGGTAGATAATCTCTAGTGGAATTTTACATGCAGCTTCGACCGATTATGATTCCCTTTTAAGCATTTAATCAATTCTAAGGGTTTTTTTTTTTCTTTTGTTTTATTACCTTTACCTTTTTTTTCTTTGTTTTCTATATATATTTTTTCTTTTACCGTTGTCATCTGCCTGTTTCCCAATACTCTCAGACCTTCGTTAACTTACATCACTTGCATTGTACGGCTGTTTTGTTCGATCCATGTTGATCTTTTATGGAATATGAACCCTATTGAAAGCTGAATTTGCTTGTTTTCTAGTATTTCATGGTAACCTACGTGAACCGCACAAGACGTGTTTTTTTTTCTTTTCTTTTCTATGCCTACTCTGTTAGCCTAGAGGCCTATTGTTCACTGAATCGTGGTCTGATTTTCTTTGCGCGGTAACCTTTTTTGCGTGTGCTACACCCTAAAAAAAAGATAACACAAGCAACGTCGTTCAGGATTTCACCCTTTCTCGAATCTATCTCCTCTTTTTTGTGTATGAGCACGTTTTGCTAAGTTTCGTTGAATAAAAAAGTAATTGGTTGTATCAAATTTTTTAAAAATTCATTCATCAAACAAAGGCAAGTTAGTGAATCCTTCGGCAAGTTCTGCTTCTGTAAACTTGATTTCGTCCTTTTCCTCGTTCTCTGAATCACTGGGGTTGTAAAAATCCTGCGGGATATACATTTTTGATGCTAAAAGTTCACGGTCTTCGGCTTTTAGTACAGACTCAACCGAATTTTTACGGAAGGCCATACAATGAGCATGTTGCAGCTTTTCGTACTTGATGCGCTTAAATCCGATGGCACTAAGAGCTTCTCGCCAACTCCTCATAACTTTTGAGTTTGAGTGAGCTGCTTTAGAATCAGGAGTGATGATTATGAGTATTCCTTCTCTTAGCAAAAGCAGGTGGGCTTTCTCACAGCAAGTCCATCGTTGACTTGGAGAGGGAAAATATTCCAGCAAAAGGAAAAAACTAGAGCAATAACAATATATTACTATACAGCTCCAAATCACATGCAGGAAACCTACATGCAAAGTATACCTATGCAATGGAATTGGTTGGTTGCCAAACTCAATACACTTTGGCCATCAATCACCGTTGTTTTTCCAAGAGGGATGTTAAGAAAGTCACACTGGTAAACCGATTCAAGGGCTGGACACAGATCTATTGACAGAACATCAAGCTCTTCATATTCTCCAAATGGGTTGTAGCAGCTTCCCACATCTAATACTGCTACTTTTGACTCATTCAATATCAATTTAGGCCTTTTGTGAGGCAATATAAACATAGAATTTAATTTTTTACAATATTGAACTTTATCAAGAATTTACCACTCAGTATCTGAATTGGATTTCTGTCTGTGCTGTTGCAAACCACCAGAAAAGAAGTAATATTGGAGAAAAGACCAAGTCCAGTTGATTCTTGATGTGGCTGGATTAGAAACTCCAAGTTGTTCCCAATGTTCAGTTGCAAGTTTATGCATGCTGCTTGCATATTTCTTTAGCAATATTATTTTTTTAAAAATTAACCAAAATAAGTACGATTTTGCACGAAGCACTTGAAAGTTTACGCAAATTTTATTCTTAACATAGAAACGTAATTGTACCTTTAAACATGGCACATTTCTACAATGATTAATCCAGACAGATTCCAAGTCCCCAGTTTTATACAATTCTTGGCGCAATCGCCTGTGCACATTTTTAACAATATCAGCCAGATTTTTTCCATCATTTGACATGCCGACAAAATTCAGTTTCGTAACGTTTACCAAGGCCTACTTAATGCTTAAGGCCTGTAAACTCGAATACCTCCTATGGCGATGACGCGTTACCTGGCAACCAGAGTCATAGAACCCTGGTTGGTTCACGCTGAGAGGAATCCCTTTACCGCATTTCGTCGGTCTGTATGTCTCAACAGGGTTTCCACACTTTCGCTACGTTAGCGAATGAAAATAATTTAAATTACAAATTTGATTAGCTAGTGGTTATGTAGGAGAGTCAAAAAATTATAAAACTTTGTAAAATTCTTGGCTATGCCTAACGGCAAGTATTCCCAGCACACACTGATGTAAGGATGCGAGCTAACTAATGATTGTCTCGTTTCCATGGCAATTTCTTACATGGTTTTTCCACATTTTACCATGTGCTTCAATTTGGCCTAAAACTCGATGCAATTGTGCTATTTGACAATAGGGGGCATTTTTATTTGAAAAGGGTGGTCGGATTTTTTGGGAACATACTGTACGTGTAGTGGGCATATCGTGTACTATACCACGTATTTTGTATTCAGGGAGGGTCGTGTTGCTGTGAATATTATATTTTTTTAAAATTGTCGTAACCGTGTATTATAAATGTTTGTTTTTCACGAATAAATACGAGAAATGTAATTGATTTACGTATATTATTTTATATATTTTTAAGTTTACATTATCTATGCCAAAACTAGATGATGAAACTACCTAGAGCCTAGAATAACAAATTAGAACAAATATATATATATATTTTATATATTAATTATAGAATGAATATTATTATTAATGAATCTATTAAGCTAACTATTTAGTTTCCCACACACCCGTTGCATGGGAATGGAGCTTCGTGAATGCTAATTGAATTGACGTCCCACATAACACAAGGCAGTCCGTCGGATGTCCGACAGATGTCGGGGTCGGATGTTGAGTACATCTTTTTGATATCCTCCGGACAGCCCGATATCCGATTTGGATGTCCTATCTCCTATGGATGTATTTTTTTTTGGTTTTGACCGCCCTCAACAGCGCCGTCAGACATTCTAAGGATATCCGAATGGGCTTTCATTTGGCTATAAATATGACATATATTGGACATCTATTCTTGAAAAAATATTAGGCTATATCAGGATTCGAACTCACACTCCCGCATCACAGTCGAATATTATTCCACTGTGCCAATCTACAGATAAGTTATGTATCATTTTTGAACAATACAATCGAATTGTTGTAAAACACTTGAGCTTTTTCGATAACAAATCACATACAGGATTTTTAAGAAGTCAAGATGATGTCGAACTTAGGTTAAACCAGAGGTGTATAAATTGAAATTAAGCAATTTATGCTAAATTTTTTTTGAATTTTAAACTTCAGCATGATTTATTAAGTTTAAAGTAGTTTTTTATTATTTGAAATTATAATCCTATCATAAGTATACTTGCTTTTAATATTATTAGATGCCGAATAATATTTATTTTCTGTGAGTTAATTTTCAATGGCTTGGTTCCCGTAAGCTAAACGGAAAGCTTGTGCAAACAAACTCACGACTTTCATATTGTCACGGGGGAACAACAGCAGATGTCCCTATCTGTTCCTAGAAGCGCCAAACTCAAACGCTATAGTTACGAATGTTCTACTATCTGTTAAATAAGTAGAAGTTCCAGAATAGCTTTAGAATGTGCAGTAAAATCTATTAACCTTAGGGAGAGGGCGTAATTTCAAAGCTAGTATAAAACCCACTGTTTTTCCATTATTAGTCGCTCTCTCTTTCACTAAACTAGACGCTTAGCAAAAGTAAGGTTTCAATTCATTATTCATGTAATCATTGTATTCCCCTTTTTCTGTGTTAAGAATAATACAAACGTTTTCAAGTCAAGTGTGACAATTGGTGGAGATGCAGCTCGTTACCCGTAGTTAACGAATTTTGTGCTGCTTTAAAAAATTAGTCGATGCAGAAAAAATCTAATCCAAGATTACCTAGTTGCCCTCGCGATCCAAGTAAACGATTGCATCCAAAACAATCACCCGAATTGTCGGGTGGTGAAAGTGCAACAGCAGGCCCGACACAAGATCCAGAAATCTCTACTTCTATCGAAAATCTAGTTACCTCAAGTGAAGTAAAGTTTAAGCAGAGCGATTTCAGAAAATCTGAAAATCAGTCAGATTCACAACCTGACTCCGAAGCAGAATCAAGATCCGACTCCGAAGCAGAATTAAGTCTGCCCACACATCCGGTTGTTCCTGTGATAGGACAACACCCTTTGGTACCTCCAAGACATCAGCAGCAATTTCAAGGTACAGCTATGGCAGCTGTTAGAAAATTTATAAGCCCACCTGTTTTTCGGGGGAGTCCAACGGAAGACGCTCGTCAATGGTTAGAGCGCTACGAAACAATCTCTACCCACAACGGTTGGAGAGATGCTGACAAAAGAAATAATTTCAGTATGTACTTGGATGATACTGCAAGAAATTGGTTCCTGTGCGCAAGACTCCCGAATGACTGGGAAGACACAGCAGGACAGGCAGCTGCTGGAGGAAATGCGGCTGTGGCCGCAATAACCGGTCTACGTTCGGTGTTTTTGAAAGAATTTCAACCAGATAATTACGGTCTTTTTCAAGAGACCAGACTCAGAAGTAGGACCCAAGGAGTGGACGAGCCAACCATTAGGTACTACTACGAAATTCTCAATCTTTGCAGACTGGTTGACCCGAATATGTCAGAAACGCACCGATTGGAGCATCTTTTTAGAGGACTTCGCCCAACACTTTTCAGAAAAATTTATCCACTGAAACCCAAGACATGCGAAGAATTTTTGGCACTAGCCAAATCCTATACAGAAGCATCACTCATGTCAGACACACGAGGATGGAAGGAAATGACAGCTGAGCCGCAGAAGCCTCAGGAGCAGTTACCAAACCTGTCAGTGGTCTACCCAGACCAGCAAGCAGATTTGATGAAGACGATGAGAGAATTAATTCAAGAGACTTGCGAAAAGTTAATTTCAAAAGAGAAAAACGAGCAAGTAAATTCAAGAGGACCTTTTAAACCAAAAGGTCGCACTCTAACAGGAAGGCCGCAATGTTTTTTTGTAAGAGGTCAGGACACATTGCTCGCAACTGCTTCAAGAACCCTGAATCAGAACAATACAGAGGTCCGCCTAAAGATGCAGCCGCAGGGGCGACTGCAAAGGGAAATCTTTCCATCAACCTAACCGTTCCAGATACGTTGGAAGAAAAAATGGCTGACCCAGAAATGATCGTGTTCAACTTGAATCCTGCAAGACTAATAAAGGAAGCAGTAAGGTGTGGAGAAATAACTGCAACAGCACTGATTGATACAGGAGCTGCAGTCACAGTAATCTCACCCGAATTACTAGAGAAAACGGAATTTGTCAAAAAACCTCTAGTCGGACCAAAGATCCGTCTAGTAAATGGTCAAACCCTGTCACCACAGAGTACGGCAGATATAGTAGTAACCCACAGAGGCAAAACTATAAAAGGTAACGCAATAGTTATGCCAATGTCGGGTTTTGAACTACTGTTAGGAAATGATTTCCTACAACAATTTCGAGCTATCCACATTGACTACGAGTCAGAAGAGTCATCATTCACGACAGGGAAATCACCGCTTCCAGAAATTACTGCTCTCCAAGTAGAACAGTCACAAGAAAGCCGGCTGATTTCAAAAGATAGTCAAGAAATACCAGCATACACGGTAAAGCAAATTCCAACATCTATCTCTCACAGAATGGAAGGTTCGTGCATCGTGACACCATCAGCTTCACTGTTAGCAACATCAAGTCTGTCTACCGGTCACGCGCAAAATCCTCAAGCAATTTGCTCATTGCTTTGCACTAAACGAGGATGATTTGGGATACTGTTCAGTCGTCAAACATGACATCAATACCGCTAATGCGCGCCCAATCCATCAACTTCCTTACAAGAGTGCCTGGAAAGAACGAGCTGTTATTCAAGATCAAGTGGAAGGAATGCTGCGTAGAAGGGTCATAGAACCTTCTGACAGCCCTTGGTCTTCCCCAGTGGTTTTAGTCAAGAAAAAAGATGGTACTTGGCGCTTCTGCGTGGACTATCGCAAACTTAACGCAGTAACGGTAAAAGATTCATACCCCTTACCACGTATTGCCGACACCTTGAGTCGGCTGGAAGGCGCCATATTTTTTTCAAGCGTCGATCTTCAATCAGGATACCATCAAGTTCCAGTTATCGACAGTGACAGACCGAAAACAGCCTTCATCACGGCAGACGAATTGTACCAGTTTCGTACTCTTCCGTTCGGTTTAACAAACGCCCCTGGTACTTTTCAGAGGGCCATGGACATCATGTTAGCTGGACTTCGTTGGACGACGTGCCTGATATACTTGGATGACGTCATAATCTACTCAGCAACCTTCGAACAGCATTTGCAAAGACTTAGTCTAGTGCTGAGTTGCCTTTCTCAAGCTGGGTTGAAGTTAAAATGGTCAAAATGCTCATTCATGGAGCACGCACTGAAAGTGTTGGGACACCTCATCTCAAAAGAAGGTGTGGCACCAGATCCTGAAAAACTGGAGGCAGTGCAAAGTTTCCCATCACCCAATGAAGGCCATTCAACAGCAAACAAGGTGAAACGAGTACAAAGCTTTCTTGGTCTGTGCTCGTATTATCGACGTCACATCCAAGGTTTTGCATCAATTGCACGCCCGCTTACTACACTGACGAAGAAAGAAATTCCCTTCACGTGGGGAGAAGATCAAAGTAGCAGCTTCAATGCTTTGAAACTAGCACTTACTTCGGCACCAGTATTGGCGCATCCCAACTATGATCTACCAATGGAAATCTTTCCCGATGCCTGTGGTTATGGCATAGGAGGCGTTCTTGCTCAACACATTGAAGAAGCAGAACGTCCTATAGCATACGCCAGCCGCCTTCTAACAAAATCAGAAGTAAACTACTCAATCACCGAAAAAGAGTGTCTTGAACTAGTGTGGTGTCTTTCAAAGTTTCGATGTTTTGTGTGGGGTTGCAAAGTGAAAGTGGTGACCGATCATCAGGCTCTTTGCTGGTTAATGAGCAAAAGAGACCTTGCAGGCCGTTTGGCCCGATGGAGCTTGTCGCTCCAAGAATACGACATAACTATTGTGTACCGTAGTGGGAAAACGCATGACAATGCAGACTGTCTTTCAAGAAATCCGCTACCAGTTGCAGAAGAGCTAGAAGATGATCGCTGTTTCATCGTGGGAGCAATCACCTTCCCTGGCCTTTCCGAAGACGAAGACGAAGACGAGTCATTGGCCGAAAAGCAGAAAGCTTGTCGCAATTGGAATCAGCTAATTGTGAAACTCCAGAACGGAAAATCAAGAGTCAAAAATTTTGTAATTCACAACGGAAAGCTGTACAAGGAAACTTTTAAAAATGGAAAGAACTACAGAAGACTGTGCGTACCGGTCGATTACCGTGAAAGAATTCTACAGGCATACCATGACGACGTTGTGTCAGGTCACCTTGGCATCAAGCGTACTCTACACAAGATTTGTGATCGTTTCTTCTGGCCGAAGATGGCACTCGACATAACTCGTCACGTACAGAGCTGCGTACATTGTCAAAGCAGAAAAGGAGTCCCAGACAAACCTGCAGGACTCTTACAATGCATCAAAGTAGAGAGACCATTTCAAAAAGTAGGCATTGATCTACTAGGTCCATTCCCACTATCTACTAAAGGAAACAAGATGATTATCGTGGCAGTGGACTATCTAACCAAATGGGTTGAACTGAAAGCCATGCCGACTGGAAAAGCAGATGACGTCGCAGAATTTTTTGTTAATCAAATTCTTCTACGTCACGGAGCTCCAGAACAAATCATAACAGATCGAGGAAAATGCTTTACCTCAGATCTAACGCAAGCTGTTGTCAAGAAATTGCACACAAACCACAAGACAACTTCAAGTTACCACCCTCAGGCAAATGGAGCGGTGGAAAGGATGAATCATACATTGGCAGCTATGCTCTCAATGTACGTCAGCAGTGACCAACGTGATTGGGATCGTACTCTACAATACGTATGCTTTGCATACAACACAGCAAGACAAGAGTCGACGGGGTATTCACCATTTTTTCTGCTCTATGGACGTGAACCCAGACTTCCCATTGATTTGGAATTGGACGCTGATCCCAACCCATTGTTGACAGAAGAGGACGCTGCAATGAGTTATGCAGATCGACTACAAGCTGATCTGACTGAAGCAAAAGAAATTGTAAAAACTAGAATGCAGAGAGTAAAAGAAAAACAAAAAGAAACCTATGATGCTCGCCATAGAGAACTATCTTTTCAAACAGGAGATCTAGTCCTGATCTACAAGCCATTTCGCAAAGTAGGAAAAGCAGAAAAACTTCTTCGCCGCTGGTTGGGACCATTCAAGGTGTTGAGAAAAACTACACCAGTAAACTACGAAGTAATCTCCGCAACCGGACGGGGAAAATCAGATATTGTTCACGTCGCTCGAATGAAGTCATTTCACGAAGCCACTTTGGAATGGGAGTCACCGCAGACATCCATCCCAGATAACACTGAGAGAGCCGCAGAAAAAGACAAACAGAACGATGGAGAACAACAAGAAGAAGCACAAGACCTACCTGATGCAGTTCACTCACCACCTCTGTCCGAAGAGGAAGTAACAGTACCTGAGGAAATTAACGTGTCACCCGACACAAGTGGTAGTGAAGTGATAACCTCTTCTCCAGACCAGGTCCCTTCAGATGCATCACGAAGACCACTACGAAATAGAAGACCTCCGGCTAGGTATCTCACCTTTTTAGTGCCGTTCTTCATTTTCTTGCTGGCCCCCTCCACAAGCAGTTCACTAATCCTGAGAGAAAACGCCATTTTCAAACAACAAGCTGACGTTGCGTTTAGTGAATCATCTTGGACAATAGTGACTGATCTTGATTTTGGATTACCTGATACGGCCACGGCGTACCTTAAAGAGAAAATTCTGCAACAGCAAGAAGTAGCAGAAAGATGGAAGAATCAAGGTACCAGACCTCAAAAAATAGCAGCCAAAAGAATTACCAGCAGAATGCAGTCTTTCCTGAAAGGAATCGAGAACGCAGCAGATCGATTATCGAATATCAAAAAAGCCTTGAATACAAACCAAAGAAATCGTCGAAGTCTCGTCGACGGGGGAGGAACAATCCTTAAATGGCTTTTTGGAGTATCGACACAAAAAGATTTAGAAGAACTGAATAATCAAATTCAACTTCTCTCCCGAAGTCAACGAGAAGTGATCCACATTATAGACAAACAAGCCACAGTCTTGAATGAATCACTATGGGAAACCAGAACTAACGCAAAATTAATTAGAGAACTACGAGGCCAATACTCCATGCTGAAAAATGTGACCACAAACATAATGGAAAAAATAGCTGACATGGAAGACTTAGAACTGAGTCACTTCGAATATTTTTTCCAACTGGATGAAACGTTTGAAGCAATGAATCAAATCTTGCTGTGGCTACAACAACTTGCTGATAGTCTCGACGTCGGCTTTAGTCTTCTAGCCAACGGGCATTTGGCCCCTCAAATCATCTCTCCAGCTAAATTCAACAAAGTCATCAAAACCATCAATGGTCAATTACCAAGAGGATGGTCTATTTCTAGCAACGAACTTTGGGTCGCTTACCGGGAGTCTACTGTCTCGGTTGCAGCCATGGAAAATTCCTTTCGCCTCTTCATACGTGTTCCTATTTTTGATCACGCTCAGCAGTACAAGCTCTTCCAGATTATCAACCTACCAGGATCAACAGATAATGGAACACATGGCGTCTTGTTTGGAAATTTACCAGATTACCTTGCTGTGTCAGGAGATCTCGAAACATTTATGGAACTTTCAAAAGACGACATCAAAGACTGTAGCAAGATAGGACGCCCGCTATGCAAATTCCATACCGGTGTCAGCAAAAGAACTGCTCGAAAATCCTGTGCAACAGCTGTGTTCATGAATGATACACCAAGAATTAACACACAATGCAGAAAGAAATTTACGGAATGGCGCGGTCCTGAAGTCGTTTACATGGGATCCAACCAATGGGTTTATTCTGCAACAAAGCCACACGAAATTGTATTTTCGTGTCCATCTGGTGGTGAGCAGCCAACACTAAGAACAACAACATTACCGCCTGTAGGAATGTTTGAAATACCTTTGGGATGCACTGCTCGTACAGAAGAGTGGGTATTCCCAGCTAGTATGGAAGGCAACATAATGGCACTAAAATTGCAAGCAGTTGTCCTACCAACAGTTGAAATTTTTTCTCAAGATGTCAACATTACTACAAACAAGAAACATACCTTCGTGGAACTTCCGCGAGAAAACACCTCTTCAATAGACATCATTAGTCAACTGCTTCATCGTAATGCTCAAGCCAGCCTTTCAACGGAAATGACCGGAGAGCAAATTCACAATCTCATCACTGAAACGAAAAAACAGAAAGAAACATCTTCTATACGCTACCCTTACGAATTGGTATCTGCAATCTCACTTATTGCCTTAGGATTAATTGCCCTAGCATACAAATTGTATACACTCAGTGTACGCTTGGCCGTACATGAGCGATACGACAACCCTCCCCCCGGAGACCGCGGGAGGGAGGAGCTAGAGATGCAAGAGGCGTAACCATTTTGTCATACGGAAGAAAGAAAAAAGACATTTCCAGTAGAAAAAAGTGTATTGAAAATCCATAGGAAAATTTACATCGCTATTCATTTAATTGTTCGTCAATGTAATCCAGTAGAGAAGTTAAACTACGGGAAAACTCCCGTAGCAAATGGAAATCGTTTGGACTGGGAGTCTCCATGTTGAACGATTGCAAAACATCGTTCCACGTCTGACGCGCGGCCAGACGATTATCCATCTCAGCCTGCGTTATCTCCGTGTAAAATTCTGAAGAATGCGGAGTCGGGTGAAAAATGTCTTCATCTGACTCCAACCACCAGAGAAGACGCGAGTGAGTCAGTGAAAACAGTTCGCGGTATTTGGCATAACCGGAATATTTACTAAAACAAAAGGAAAAAAGAAAAAGTTTACAGTTTAAAGTCAAGAAAATTGTAAAAAAGAAAAATTTTTCTTACCTGAAGTAATAGTCTCCAAACCAAACGGTACTCACGGATGGTGAAAAACTCAATCGAGCACCAGTCAGTTGAATTTCCGCGAGAATGGTGAAGAAAAGCACACGGTCACTTGGAAGTAAACGGCTGTAACAACTGCGATAATTGTCAAACGTTGAGTCGACAAAACGCATAAGAGCGCACTCGAAAACGCGAAGATTGTCCACAACGTCAGAGTAGCTGAACATTTTTCTACGGAGGCTGAAAAAACACTATACAAGTATTCTGGAATTGTCATCTTATGTTATGCTGTTATCCACTTCTAATTTTTTGATAATGTCTTATTAATGTTTGGTTACGACCTTCGTCATGACCTTGTTTTATCTCGCGCTGATTAACTCTCTTTGGCTATGAAGATGAGTCATAGCTTTAGAAAACTCTTCCAATTCTTTTGTTTTTTCCCATTTCTGTTTTTTCCCACATTGTTCCGCATTCAATGCTATTTTGTAGTACAGTCGGGTCGCCTGTCTTAAAGAAGGGGGACCTGTCACGGGGGAACAACAGCAGATGTCCCTATCTGTTCCTAGAAGCGCCAAACTCAAACGCTATAGTTACGAATGTTCTACTATCTGTTAAATAAGTAGAAGTTCCAGAATAGCTTTAGAATGTGCAGTAAAATCTATTAACCTTAGGGAGAGGGCGTAATTTCAAAGCTAGTATAAAACCCACTGTTTTTCCATTATTAGTCGCTCTCTCTTTCACTAAACTAGACGCTTAGCAAAAGTAAGGTTTCAATTCATTATTCATGTAATCATTGTATTCCCCTTTTTCTGTGTTAAGAATAATACAAACGTTTTCAAGTCAAGTGTGACAATATATTTTATTCATTTTTTGTAATAAATTTTAAAATAAACCATCCGGCAAATAGATAATTACTCCTTTATTTTTTAAATTTTTCATTTTAAATGCTGGACTTCAAATAAAAATACGTTCAAGGGAAAAATTTGAACACGGTTAAGTTTTCCCCCTCTCAAGAAATTTTTACAATTAATAATGAAACGATGTAAAAAAAACGAAATGTAGTGATCGGCCCCAATTAGTTCTAATCGATTTTTCCGCCCCGCACCGATAAAGTGCATTCTGGGTTGAAATGAGGTGTCACTTTTTCAACCGGGGCGGTGCGGGGAAAAACTTGAGGTTAACCCGTTGCCCCGAAGCAATAAAAAAAAATGCCGTTCTTTCGGTTTCAGAGTAAAAATCGGGGCAAGCGGGTAGAACAAGCTATTATCGGGGTTGTTATCGGATAGATCGGGTCAATCGATAATGTTTTTTGCATTGATGAATCGATTGATTGCAATCCAATTGATTGCAAACCCCAATCCCGTATAGCGCAGGATGTCCAAAGGACGTCCATTTTAAGTCCCCACATCCCAATCGTATCCCAATACGTAACGGATTTAAAATGGACATCCGTCGGATTTGTGATATGGGGAGAGAAATCGACATGGAAAGGTTACATCCAATTAACATCCCACAAAGAATTTGAAAAAGACTTTGTGGGATGCAAAGCGTTTATTACAAATATTATATTCTGCTATAAATATTTATAAGAAATATTTTCTTTCTATAGATTTTTTATCTTGTCACTATTCAGTTTTTGGACTTAGAACAATTGCATGCCCTCATTGGACGATTCAGTGTGATTCGAACATTCGATATCGATCAATAATATTGATCGATACTTTATGTAGTCACTCATTAAACAAAGGGAAAATATTGATTACATTTTCATAAAAAGATTTTTTTTTTTTAGTTTACTAAATAACAATTTTTTATGTAGATAATTCAACTTTTTTCTATTTTGGAAAAAATTAAAAATTAATACGAATTTTGGCAACATGTTTCTGCATTCGTCAAAATCCAGACCCGCCATTACTTGTCGTCTTTTCTTCGAGCGGGAGTGTGGTACAGTCACATACTATCTTTAGTGAAATTTTTTAGACTTTCTGTGTTGATTTTGAAGTGAATTTTCTTCAAATAAGTAACTCTTTTCTCGGATAATTACACTGCGATTTTTTCTACGATATTTCAAAGAGTCCATGGTATGTAGAATTCTTTATAATTGTAAATATACAAAATTCTCTTTTTTTCGCAAGCATGTTAAACGTGGTGACCATGTGCTTGCCTCGTGTTCGGCAATTTTTTAAATTTTCAATTTTTTGGTTAACCTTACCTTATTGCTTCTTTTTTTTTGGTAAACTTCAAAACGCATTCCATTACTCATTTTAATGTAGTTCTATTTTTGTATATAGATTTCCTCATGATGGCGGGTGACTTTGATATATCTTCTAATTCATCGTCGAATTCTTCATCTCCATTTCGTTCCCCTGCAGCATCAACGTCATCATCACGATCAGTGATAACCAAAAAAGTAAAAACACAAATTAGATATAGGTCTTACAGTGCTAGATATAAGCGTAAAAGGGTTCAAAAAGAACTTAATTCCCAAATTGATATTCAAACTAAATGTGGGACGGCACCACCGATCCCTCATTTGTCATCAGAATCCGACGAGTTGTCATCAGATGATGATTTCTATAGCTGTGTTGATGTTAAATCGAGCGCATCATTTCAAGACTTTTACGATTCTGGTAGACTTAGTGATTTTACCCCTGATTCGTCAGATACTGATGATGTGGATTTTGATGATGAGGATTTTTTAGTACGAAATATTTTATTGAGACATTATGAAGACGGTAGTGGGAAACAGGAAATTTTTGACGACAATGATGTTGGAAATGATGAGCGTCCTACATTTAGGCAGCTGTTCTCTGTTTGGGTAACTATTTGGGGAATTTGTCAAAATGCTGTCGATGATCTACTGTCTCTATTTAGTAGTCAGTCTTGGGGATTAGATTTACCTAAAACGTGTCGGTCCCTTTTAAAAACTCCGCGTTCTGTCAATGTAAAAGATATACCGCCTGGGAAATATCATCATTTCGGAATTCTGAATGGAATAATACGCATACTAAATTTAATTTCAGAATCAGACATTCCATTTGAGATCTTTATTTTTGTCAACATAGACGGCCTTCCAATCGCAAAAAGTAGTGGGAGCCAATTGTGGCCAATCCTAGCTATGATTTCAAATATTCACTTTCGACAAGTGTTTTGCGTTGGGCTTTTTCATGGTAGTGAAAAACCGCATTTCTCGTGTGAATATCTTGCCGATTTCATATCTGAGGCACTAAATCTATGTAATAATGGTTTTACGTACAAAGGTCGCCCTCATATTTTAAAAATTGATGGTTTCATATGCGATGCTCCTGCTCGGTCCTTCATTTTGGGGTTTAAAAGTCATTCTGGTTACTTTGGTTGCACGAGATGCATACAACAGGGAGAATATCTTGGCAGGGTTGTCTTTTTAGAGCGTGACTCTCCTGCGAGAACGGATCAATCGTTTCGGAATCGCCAACATGAAGATCATCATGTCGGCGATTCCATTCTTGAAAGACTTGATATCGACATGGTAAAGGATATCCCCCTTGACCCTATGCACTTAGTAAAACTTGGTGTTAGTAGAAAATTACTCTTGACTTGGATTCGTGGCCCATTACAGCACAGACTGCTCAAGTCGCAAGTTTTAGTGTTGTCATCTCGATTAGAGGATTTACGAGATTATGTCCCAAAAGAATATCCGAGAAAAACCAGGTCATTAAAATTTGTTGATCGAATGAAGGCAACGGAACATGGATTTGTTCATTCTTGTGTCGGTCCCGTAATTTTTATGGATATTTTGCCCCCTCGCGTTTTTAATAATTTCTTGGTTTTTCATGTGGCTATTACTATTCTTTCATATCAAGAATTTTGACATACCCAGAATGATTACGCACGGGATTTATTAAAATTTTTCGTGGAAGAAGCTGAAGAAATCTAAGGGTCAGAATTTTTGTCTTATAATGTACACAGCCTCATACACCTTCCCGATGACGTTTTGCGTTACGGCTCACTCCCAAATTTTTCTGCATTTCCATTTGAGAATTATATGCAGACTTTGAAAAAACTAATAAGAAAGAGTGACAAGCCCTTACAACAGATAGCGAAGCGTTTGGTAGAGTTGGGAAATTTTGACTTTGCCAAAAACAAGAAGGAAGTGTCTGTTCACAATCGTGTTTTCCGTTTCGAGCATGACAAAGGCCCCTTACTGCCCGGTCTCTGCTTCCGTTCAATAATCCAGTACAGGGAATTGAGGGTGGGTCCATGGCATTTGACTTGTAAAATTCCGAATTCATGTATCTATCTGAAGGATATGACTGTCTTTTGCATAGAAAACATTATTAAAACAGAGAACAACTCTTTATTTATTGGTCGGCGATTCAATCAAACAAGTGATCTCTACTCTTATCCTATTAGATCTTCTTGTTACCACATCTATTCTGTAAGTCTTTTATCTGATCGCTTAGAGGCCTTGCCAATAGATTTGTTTCAAGTAAAAGCTGTTCAACTTCCTATTCCTTCACGAAATGGATCTTTTGCAGTATTTCCTTTGCATTTTGAAAATCACCATTAAGTTTAATGAATAAATGTAGTATTTTGTAAATTTTTTGAAACCTTTTTTTGCCTAAATTTGCAATTGTCGAGGATATCACTGAAGATGTTGATGATGTTGACAAGTGGGTGGAAGTTGTATGTGAGAGTTGGTTTGATGGTGAATACTGTTTATTTCCTCCGAAAAGCAAAGAAAAATATATTACGACTTATGTAAAAACATGTCATCAACCAGACTCAAGTTGGGTCAAATATCCTGCAAAATTAATCAAAACATATGGTGAGAGAGTAAGTCCTTAATTTTCATTGTCCTGTGTTTAAATCTTGTATTCATTTAGCATCTTACGATGAAGCAAGACAAAAACTCAATAAAGCAGTTAAGGGGGATGATCTGTGTACAACCGACGCAGATGAAAGGAAAAAAACCAGAAAATCGCGAATGTCAAAATTTTCCCGAGAAGATAAAAATGAAGATGATGACATGGCAATCAATCGTTCAAAGAAAACATCTTTTAAAAGAATTCGGCAATTCCCGGCTAGTGGCAGCGAAGACGAAATGGCGAATTCTCCTGTTCCGCCAAAACCACCAGCAATTGCATTAGCCAATACCAAGCTTTCCTCACAAAGTCAGATTACAGTCCTTTACTTTTTTTTAATTTTCGTAAACTAAGGTTCTATAAACGTAATTTAGGCAATCTACAATCTCAACGTTCTTGCATCAAAAGAACAAAAAGTTTCCCATCAAACAGTAAGAAGCCAACCAGAAATGAGAATGTGAGATGCTTTCCTGAAAAGCAAACAGGTTTGCGAGATACAACTAGCAAGCCAAATGACTCGTTTAAAGACGACAGCGACATACTTTCGTTTTCAGGTAAATAATTGAAATATTGATTCAAAAAATTTTTTTACGGTAATTTTGTACAGATCGAACTCATCATTTTTCCACCCGATATCGTCCTGTAAATTACGGGTATTCTGTTCCAGAATTTGGAGATGAAGGCGAATTTCAGTCAATGGACACTGATTTGAACCAGTCAAACAGTGAAAATCCAGCAAACACCAGAATTAATCATGCGAGACATGGATCTGAAAAGCATAGTTTGCAACCTAATACGTCCAGCAACAGCATTGACACAATTGAAGATGATGGTAATATTTCCAAAAATATTCAATTACCGTTTTCAGGTGAATATTTAAAATACCAGAACTATCAATATTTATTTTTTTTAACCCAAAATGTATCAATTTACAATTAATATTGTTTAGGCCAAGCTGTGCATTTTTCTACTATACATCGTCCAGTAAATTACGGTTACTCTGTTCCATCATTAAGCGATGAAGAAGACTCTACGGACACTTGGACTTCTGCTATGGAACTTGAGAAAGCAAAAACCAAATCGTTTCATGAAAGTGACACCAATCATTCAGTTACTAAATCAAAATTAGCGCTGTCATCAACAAGTATGGCAGGTAGGGCAATTTTCTTCAGATTTTTCGTATCAAATGGAATATAAATCTTAATACGGCACGATTTTCATTTTTTAGGGAAGTCAAATTCAGACAAAGGAAAGAGTTTGTTACCATCATCCAATAATAAACAGCAAAAAAGTGCTTGATCAGGATCCCAGTCAGCTGTTTCTCATCGTTTCCCCAATGACAAAGTGGCTTGTGAATCCCAACCCCATTATTCCCTTTACGACAATGACAACGCATTTCCGAGATCCGAGCCATATCATTCCCGGTACGGCAAAGCGTCTGCTGTTTCTCGATCTCAAAACTCACTCAGAACCGTTAAATTTCGAAATAATGGTAGGTTATCTTTCTGGTATTTAAAAAAATAATTATCGCTGTATTAATTGCAATGCTAACGTTCTTTATTATTTTCAGAAACTTCGTCACAACTCTTACATCGAGGCATAGTCAAAGCAAACTTTGGAATCCAGGATAATCAGAAGTTAACAAGTGGATTATTTGAACGAATGAAGTGGATGGATTTGGCTCTTCAAAAGAAAATTTTAAATGATGAGCCAGAGCCAGATGGTTTTAATTTCGAAATCTTCCCTCTCACTTCAATGTTGGAATTTGAAGAAGTGAACGACCAGCTCAAGCCTTTTCATGCTCGAAAATCTTTAGTAACTATAATATGTACTGAAAACTGTATTGAATTCATGTGTTCCTCATTATTTACATTTTTTTTCTCTAGAAAGAGAAACTTGCAGTAATTGGAGGAAAAAGTCCTGCAAGTGTAGTGAGGAAAATCCTAAAAAGGTTCTGGATAAGGAGTTCGGCAAGCAATTTAGCTGGTACGGGCGAAGAGGAAATTGCAGCTTGGGATCCTCTCTTCTTGGAAAAATAATACTAGGTACGAGATAACAATTTTTTTACTTTTCTCTGCATAAACTAATACCAGAAATATACTTTTATACCAGAATCCGCTACTTCTAGTAAGACGTTACCCATAACAGAAACAGACGCCATTGACGCAGCAATGTCTTGGCTTCG
Organism: Daphnia magna; assembly: GCF_020631705.1. Classification (NCBI taxonomy): domain Eukaryota; kingdom Metazoa; phylum Arthropoda; class Branchiopoda; order Diplostraca; family Daphniidae; genus Daphnia; species Daphnia magna. The sequence continues at coordinate 403,894 of NW_025533121.1, forward strand.
CCATTTAAAGGATAAGAAGACTAACGCTAATTGAAACATCAGCCCTATCAACCGTGGTTTCCTCGATCAACCAAGAACATTACATTTTAATTATTTTAGTTATGAATTTAGGCGATTTCTTTATTCATTGTCTTTTCTTTTAATTAACACAACTAAATTGCAATTAGCGGTTTTCGTGTTGAATTTATTCTGTTTGTATTTATTGTAAGAAATACAGTTTCTCGGTTTTTATATGATATTTTAAAAATTATTTAGAAAGCACATTCACGTTAATATTAAATGAAAGTTAGAATTCAAAGCCCTAGCACGTCTAATTTACATCCAAAACGGTAAAAAATGCAACGTCCTTAGGACGTCTTTAAGATAACTTTTGGGCACTAAACGGGGCGGTCATAGGTAGAGCAAGAAGCCGTCCATGGGACATCCATAACGGACATCCATTGAATGTCCTTTGGACCGCACTGTGCTATATGGGAATTGAATTCGAGGAGAAGAATTTTCCACCCTGAGCCACGCCTCGATGGCCCGAAATGAGAAACCCGATTTGCAAAAAAGCGCCCCGATTGGCTCGAGGCCGATCCTTAAATGAAACAATTGAAAATCTTTTTTGCTGTTGGAAGGAGGTCCGTAGAATATAATTTTCGCACATCCATTGCACTTCCAAGGTGACTAGCCGACGGACATCCCTGGAACTACCCATTGAGTACATAGATATCTAACGGATGTTCGGCCATGATTCGGACATCCGACGGCAGAAATGTGCTATATGGGGTCGCTTATTGAATTGACCTTTCTATGAACGTTACAGACTTACAGTCTTTAGGCTAAAAACCATAAGCTCAATTCCCTTGCTGCTAATTTAATTACTTGATTGATCTAAAAATGGTCTTCACAAAAAACAAAAGGACTACATGCTTAATATCATTTCAAGATTTTCTGACCCTGGTGTTCGTAAATTTTTGATCAACAGAGATATCAAATTGCCCTCGCTAGCTATTCGCCCCAAACCAGGTAATATGTAGTCAATTCTTTACATTTTGTTGTTAATATATGTTTAATTCATACATATGTAATATGAATGTTATTGATTCAGTATGATATGTGAACGGAGCTTTTTTATAGAAACAGTTTCAATTCAGAGATGCATGTTTGATATGTATCTAATGTACATTTTTCATCCTAAAAACAGGTTCCCCATTCATCATACAATGAGAAGGGGAATAATATGCACAAGATTGGCGAATGGACGGATATAATTGGCGTCAACAAAGAGGAAAGGTGGACTACGACCTGGATAAAAAATACTTTTACGATGAGGGTTCACAAGAATTTGAACAGGCAGATCGCAAAAAGGTAAAAGTGCACTTTTTGCGTTTAATTTTTAAATTGCGTATCAACTGTGGGGAATTGGCGGAATCATTTTCCACCAAATTCACCAAAAAAGCATACATGCACAGTGACTATCCAAATCAAGTTTTGGTAGTGTACGAAGGTAATTTATCGGTTGTAAACCCTACGTACTCCCACGGAAATGCAAAACGGGAAGAGAAGACCCAAAAGCCTTTCTTTCGCACAGCAAAATCAGTGTTGGAGACAGCGAAAGAAAGAGAAGGTGATCAGCCTGCTGAAGTGTATTTAGACATGATAAAAATTGTTGGAGATAATATGAAAAAACAAGCAGTCCAGGCCCCAAGGACATCAAACAGATTGAGAACGCGCAACGAAACACGAGAGAATAAAAAAAGATGAGCCATGACGTGCAATACAATGCATACGAGGTCGGCATAGAAACGAATTTCATGCGGAAGTTTGAAAATTTTCCGGATGCGAACGTTGTGTGCATTCATTTCGGTTCCCCCATAACACAAGGCAGTCCGTCGGATGTCCGACAGATGTCGGGGTCGGATGTTGAGTACATCTTTTTGATATCCTCCGGACAGCCCGATATCCGATTTGGATGTCCTATGAACGTAATTTTTTGTTTGTTTTGACCGCCCTCAACAGCGCCTTCTGACATTCTAAGGATATCCGAATGGGCTTTCATTTGGCTATAAACATGACATGTATTGGACCTCTAATCTAGAAAAAACATTAGGCTATATCAGGATTCGAACTCGGGTCTCACGCACCACAGTTAAATATTATTCCACTGTGCCAATCTATATATATTTTATATATCATTTTCGAACAATACAATCGAATTGTTGTAAAACACTTGAGCTTTTTCGATAACAAATCACATACAGGATTTTTAAGAAGTCAAGATGATGTCGAACTTAGGTTAAACCAGAAGTGTATAAATTGAAATTAAACAATTTAGGCTAAATATTTTTTGAATTTTAAACTTCAGCAGGATTTATTAAGTTTAAAGTAGTTTTTTATTATTTGAAATTAAAATCCTATCATAAGTATACTTGCTTTGAATATTATTAGATGCCGAATAATATTTATTTTATGTAAATTAATCTCCAATAGCTTGGTTCCCGTAAGCTAAATGGAAAGACTGTGCAAACAAACTCACGACTTACATATATTTTATTCATTTTTTGTAATAAATTTAAAAATAAACCATCCGGCAAATAAATAATTACTCCTTTTTTTTCAATTTTTCGTATTAAATGCTGGACTTAAAATTAAAATATGTTTAAGGGTAAAATTTGAACACGGTTAAGTTTTCCCCTTTTGGAAACAAAGAAATTTTGACAATAGACCAGTTTCGGATGCTGCGTTGCAAAATTAAAAAAATCCAGGGGGGTTTCGATTGCAGGGGGAGATAGGAAAAAAGGGGGTTTTTGATTTATTTACCCTAGTAATACATTTCCAATTCAGGAAATGTTCTAGAATACTAAACTTTAAGACATTCTGCGTCTTCTCCAGTCTTTATAAATAAATAAGGCACATGAGTTTTTTCGATAACAAATCACATACAGGATTTTTAAGAAGTCAAGATGATGTCGAACTTAGGTTAAACTAGAAATGTATAAATTGCATTTAAAAAATCAATCAAAAATATTTTTTAAATTTTAAACTTTAGCATGAGTTAGTAAGTTTAAAGTAGTTTTTTATTATTCGAAATTAAAATCCTATCATAAGTATACTTGCTTCGAATATTATGAAATGCCGAATAATATATATTTTCTGTAAGTTAATTTCCAATGGCTTGGTTCCCGTAAGCTAAACGGCAAGCCTGTGCAAACAAACTCACGACTTACAAATATTTTATTCATTTTTTGTAATAAATTAAAAAATAAACCACCCGGCAAATAGATAACTACTCCTTTATTTTTTTATTTTTCATATTGAATGCTGGACTTAAAGTAAAAATACGTCCAAGGGAAAAATTTGAACACACACACATTTTCCCCTTTGGGAAACAAAGAAATTTTGACAATTTATAATGAAACTTAGTGATCGGCCCCAATTAGCTCTAATTGGGTTAACCATCCCGCACCGATCAAGTGCATTCGGGGCTGAATTGAGGTGCCACTTTTTTAACCGGGGCGGTGCGGGGGAAAATTTGAGGCCAACAAGCCACTAACAATTTGATAACTAACAGCTAGCATACTGATAAAATAATTTTGTGTTTCCATATGCTACCCGATTACCCGACCCGATAATGACAATAACGAGTAATGGAAAGATTCGATTTTGTATTGCAAAAATAGTTCTACTTAGCCGGGGGGTAGGGGAGTCTACCGATGATACAGTATACACTTTTCCAGACATTTAATACCTAGGGCAAAAAAAAAGTGTCTGGACTGACATTACCCAACTATGATGATTTTGCGCCAAAACCGCCCTACCTCTCCTTAAAAAGGTAAACTATTCATATTTTCTACCCACAGATGGCTTTTTCCAAACAAATCGGTGTTCACCTTTTTGTGCAGGATAGTGTACATGTAATTGCTTGAAATGTGAATAGTGAAATAGTTGTAATAGTAGTAGTTGAGGGCGTTGAAAAATGTACGCCGAGATTGCGGTTGACGTCGGCCATGTTGGCAAAGACGTGTAGATAAATTGCAGAATGCAGCGTTGGGATTGGCTACGGTGAAAAATCACGTGACCGGCCTGCAACCAATGGCAGCGTGCGCCTACATGAAATTTCTCGGACAAACAAACAGACAGATACACAAACAAATCCCGCCCACAAATACCCCTTTCGCTTTTATAAAGGTAGGAGGAAGATTACTCCTTAGAAGACGACAATAATGAGTTGTTTGATCTGGATACCGAATTGTTAGAGAAAAAAAAGATCTAATCGGGGTAGCAAGTAGAATATTATTTATCAAATACAGTGTACTTTGTTTAACTTTATTGTCATCTTTAGGTGAATAGCGCTCCCATAGGCCCGTCCAAGAAATACGTTCCTATTTCCACCGTCCTTAGTAGAGCAATTTTGATTGTACTAGAAAACCGGTTTTCCTTGGCTCCGTTACAACATTTTTTTGCGGTGCCCACACACGGTGGGCAGAGACATGCGGTTACTTTGATTTCTGGTGAAAATGGAGAACCGCACCAAACTTGCACCTGTGCATCCACCGTCACTTGTTCTCATATAATGGCTGCCACGATGTCAATCGGGTATGTTCCGAGAGCATCAAACAAAAGAGCAAATGGAACCACGAGGAGAAAGAATGAGAAGTATTCTCGGTCTGGAGTTAAAGGGAAACAAGCATCCGGCAAAACAAAGAATAAGCAGGCCAATGGCTACAAGCAGTTTCAGAGGAAAAACAAAAAGGTAGTAATGTTGAATATGAAATGTTGGAAATAACAATACTACATATTGTTAATTATATTCATTAGGGGAAAACACACATTGAAGATGATATCTTTTCATGCAACTTTTTGGCAAAAGAGACAGAAATAGATCGGATAGAATCTGAACATTTAAAGAAGCATGAAAAACATGAAAACAATAAAAAAAAGAGTCGGAAAGCGAAAACGATGACTACAGTGCGTTAGATCCTCTTTCTGTAAAAAGCAATAAACACAAATCTTTTTTGCTGGAAAAGAAGATGAACGATGCTTCCGACGCCAAAATTGCTTCTGACGAAAAGAAAAAGAATTTCTCAGACTAGTACGAATCTTCAGATATCGATTTCGATACAAGCTTTGGACCTGAAAAAATTGCGCGCAGGGAGAAAGAAAGGGAAGCAGCACGCGTTAAATGGAATTATGATAAAATATTAAGATTTGAACATTTCTTTCCGGATTTACATCAACCAGAAAACAAAGAAACTGACGTTTTAAAAGAAAAAGTAAACACACAACACATATCAACTTTCAACTTAAGTCGCCTGAAATACCTATGGGGACCGTTATTGGTAAATGAAAAACTTTTGTTATTGTTCATTACTATAATATACATAGTAATAATATGTTTAGTACAGTATATATATTATATACAGTCATGCGTGCAAGTTTCTTTAGCAGGCGAATGGGTCTATATCCTTTCATTTTGTTTGGACGGAAGGGATACTATGGTGCCTACTTTCCCTCGTTTTCTTTCCATTCTTCTCTTCCTCTACGTTTCAGTCAATTTTCCTACTTTAAATGTTGCACCCTTTTCGCGGGTTGCAAAGAAAGAGAAATAGGAATAGCATAAAGGGTTACGGTAGGCACCAAACTATCCCCTCCATAAAAAAGAAATAAAGGATATACACCCATTTGCCTGCTAAAGAAACTTCCACGTATGACTGTATATGTGTATGCTCATATATAGTATCTATGTTATTGTAGCGCAAATGTACTTTGTCGCTCAGCCCCGGATGCTTAGTGGCCTAAATGTGCAATGGTCAATGGACTTTGCCGCACTGGCCGGATGTCAGAGGCCTTAAAAGCCCGTCTATGGCCGGCCAGAGGAGCAATCCAGTGTAGTGATTCTGTGTAGCTTTAGTGTTGTTAGTGCTGTCGTGTACTGCTGTGTATTGTGTAACCTGCCTACGAGTAATACACCCAGTGAATGTGTTACATGGTGGAGATGCTCCTGTTTTGTCACTAATCAAAGACACGTTTTACTCGGGTCGGCTTTTGCTGTGAGGGGTCTCTGGAAGAAGGACTCGGAAATTTATTGCCGGGCACGAGACCACAGCAACGGTCTGAGGAAGCGTGGAGTTGATAGTGGGATTGCAGCGGAACCTCGAGTGAATGTCACACGGGAGAAGTGTGATAGCAGACCCAGGGGGAAAAAGCCGTAGGCGGGCAGCAGAGGATGCGGCCAAGGAAATTTACACTTATTGCTCGGGTGTGAGGGCAGGTACACCTCTGGGGCGATCGCAATTGCAGGCAGTAGATGCAGCATCAGCGCGAATAAAGGGCCGTTCAAGAGGCCCGCCTCAAGAGGCTAGTGAGATCACTCCGGGGCTGAGGGTTGCGTGTTTGCCTAGTGAAGTGTCCCGACCAAGAGAAGTTCAAGATCAGGCACAATTCCGGTCGGATTCCGAGCTACAAGGCGAGGAATTTGAGGAAGCATGGAGCGGCCAGGATTATAGGAATCCAGGAGCGGGAAGTGCTGTGTCGGAGGGGACTTTCGAGGGCTGCACGTATGCAGTGTAAGGGGGCTCGTGGGGAGGGGAACGGACGAGAGGTGAACATAAGGACCAGGGCGGGGGACGTAGAGTGACAGAAAGAGCGACTAATTGATCGGGATCAAGGACCGGTGTCGCAGTGGAAGCGGACGGGTGACCCGAATTCGCTTGGAACGCAGGGGTTAGTGACCGGGGGCCAGGAAGTGTGTCAGGTGTCGGCTCAAGCGGAAAACGTGACTGGTGAAAGCAGCGCAGCGGGCGTGGAAGCTGATACAACTTGGGTCATCGACCGTTCGTCAGGTACCGATAGTAGCCATCAGTCGGAGGCGGGAAGCTTGAGAGGAAGAAACCCGCGCGAAGGCCTACGACCAAGAACATTCAGTACTCCGCAGGAAGCGACAACCGTGAAACAGGGACGAAGCGGATTCAGCGTCGGAGGATCCCCGAGCCGACAGTCTCTGGAGGACCCCGAGCTAGATTGGGATCCATTTTTGGAAGAAGAGGAGGACATGGCGGACCACCCAATGTTCCACTACAAGGAGCCCAAAAAATTTCCGGGGCACACCCAAAGAGAACGCAATTGAGTGGATAGACCGATTTGAAACGATCGGCCGCCATAATCGTTGGTCAAATAACGATCTGGCAAGGGCTATCGACGTCTCGCTCGAGGGTGCTGCCTACAAATGGATTGTACGCCTTGAGGCGAGAGACGCCCGACCGGATAACTGGGAGAACAAGAATATTCACGTAGCCGCGACGGATGACGAACTGGAGCACTACAGAGAGGTGCGAGGGCTCAAGACGCTGTTCCTCAAGCAATTCGTGGCGGTAAATCTGAAGCGGCAAACGGAAAGGGAGCTGCGGATGAGAGTCCAAGGGAAGAACGAGGATGTCACGGAGTACTAACATGATGTCATGGACATGTGCCGCATTGTGCAGCCAGACATGGCTGAAGAGGTGCGCATTTATCACGTGTTCAGGGGGCTGAGCCCAGCCCTGTACGAGAGGCTTTACGTGTTGGGCATCATGGCGTGTGAGGATTTCCTGGAGGAGGCAAGACTACTCGCGGATGCCGTCAGAACAGCCTATGAGAGAGGCTATGAGGATAGGCGTAGAGAGCGTGAGAAGCCTGCTGTCGGAGCAGTAGGCCTTGATCAAATGCAAGACCTACAGCGTCAGATCCAGGAGTTGCGGGACGAGCTAGCCCGGGCAAGGGATCCTTCGAAGAAAAAGGAGAAAGAAGGTGGAAAAAGCGAATGGAAAAAGAAGCCGAAAAAGAGGAATCCGATTCGCTGGTTAATTTTGCGATGAGGAAGGGCATATCACGAGAAACTGTCAGAAGGAAAAGAAGAAGGAGAGTAGAGTGAAACCTAAGAAACCCGAGGGGGAGGAGCCTAAGGTGCGGCGCGGTGATTGGCGGAGACCAGACTGCTGGAACGACCAATGGTGATCGTCAGCCAACTGAAAAAATTCGGATTGGTGGACGGCCGGTCTATGCCTTGGTCGACACGGGAGCGATAATTTCAGTTATTTCACCATCAATGGCGAGTAAATTGAAATTGAAAATAGTCCCGTGGGAAGGTCCGATGGTCGTGATGGCTGATGGACAGCCGATGAGCCCGAGGGGAAAGGTTTCCATCACGGTCACGAATAAAAACGTGTCCGTGGAGGTTGAAGCACTGGTTCTGAAGACCTTTGGGCCGGAATTTATCATGGGTAGGAATTTACTGAAGCTGTTCCGAGAGCTGAAAATTTGCTTTAGTGATCCGCCAATAGTGGAACTCGGAGCCATCCATATGGAAGCAAGCAGTGGGAAAGATACCGTTAGGAAAGTGACAGCGACGGTGCGTGTGACGGTTCCGAAGAGAAGTGCGGTGCCAGTAAAAGTGTCGATCCCTGAGTTGGAAGGGAGTGACACGATTATGCTACTCAGACCGTCGAAGAAACTGCAGAATAGTGAACTTTCGGTGGGTCACGCGTTGATTGACTGCTCGAAGACGGAGGCGTTGGTCCACGTGATGAACGTCGATCATGCGGATCATGTGATCGTCGAGGGAACTTCCATCGGTCACCTAGTGCCTATTGACCAGACGAGCAATCTCTCTTTAGAAGATAGCGAGGAAAGAGATGCAGCTGGAGAGGGGAGAGGCCACTCGGGAAGACCGCGGGAGCCAGTGGCATTCGATCAATGTGGGACGTCGACCTTGGCGGCGCAAGATCGGAACGACCTCATTGAGCTGCTGATAGAGTTTCAGGATGTGTTTGCGGACAATGGGGATTGTTTGGGACAGTGCAATGTGCTTGAACATGCTATCCAAACTGGTACGGCAGCACCGATTAAGCAGCGGCCAAGGAGACGTGCTTGGAGGTAGCGGGAACTGATTAAGGATGAAGTCAACAAGATGCTTAAGCAAGGAGTTATAGAGCCTGTTCAAAGCCCGTGGTCATCGCCTATTGTCCTGGTGAAGAAAAAGGACGGAAAGTGGCGATTCTGTATTGACTACAGACGGCTGAACGAAGTGCCAACAAAGGATGTTTACCCAATCCCGCGCATAGACGATGCACTATCCAAGCTGGAGGGAGCGGCTCTGTTTGGTGTTGTAGACCTTCAGAGTGGATACTGGCAGGTGCCAGTTGCGGAAGCGGATAGCCCAAAGACAGCTTTCGTCACACCAGATGGCCTCTACCAGTTCCGCGTGATGCCGTATGGATTATGCTCAGCTCAAGCACATTCCAGCGGCTTATGGACATGGTATTGGCAGGATTGAAGTGGACCGATTGCCTGCCCGGGAAGAAAATCTAGCTAGAAATTAGCTAATATATGCTACTGCTCCTTGGCTAGTTTTGCCGGGTCTTGCTTACAAAAATCAGCTAGTTTGTGTCGAAAACAGACTAGTAAAGCGCCGCTGTATCTAGCTACCTGAAAACAGCTAGCGCAGACTAGTTGTGGCTAGTAATATTATTGCTATTTTTAGCCTGTTTTTTCAAGGTAATTTTCCCTATATAAAAACCCGTATCCGCTGCCTATATTAATAATAATATAGGCATTTAAATGAATACATAATATGAATTTGAACCACATGATTCTTGTTTAAAAGCATTTATTGTAGAAACATTAGGACTCATACATACGTATTTGATAAAAAAATAGCTCGGGAATTTACAAGACAAGTGAAGTTAGAATATGATCAATTATTAAGGTGATAAAATTTTAACCATGTCATACCTCTTCAGATGAAAGTGCAACTTGTACTGTATCTCCATTGTTGAGAGGACGCTTTTCAGCAGTTTTATCTGACTGAAAGTTCAGACTGCGTCTTGCTTTTGGGTAAGAGTCATTAACCAAACTGGACTTTACCAGCACTATGTTTGTCATCTTTAAAAGAAAGAAAGAGGGTTAAATAAAGCACACCAGCAGTGAAAAAATTTAAGGGAATTCTACCAGAGTAAAATAGAACTATAGCTGGACGGTAATCACACTCGACTGGCTTGTCATACTTGTCCAAGTTCCAACTAGAGGTGCTGTCCTGGGGCCAGCTAGATATAAATCAGAAATTTAGATTATGTTAACCCACACAACTCAAATAAAATAATTTGACTAACCTGATAATGACTTGAGTTTTTTTCTTTATCCATGAGTCTAACAAAACCAAGCGGTCTTCAGGATCCTCTGTCAGCTTTGGCTTCTACAAGCTGTTGATCAAAGAAATGCCAATACGTTTGGAAGTACCAGAACTATATTCAGTGAGGATATAAACTTGAGATTCGTTAGTTCTTATGGCCACTGTACTGTTGATTACGTCGTTCATTTTCTGAGAGAAGACCTGAAAAAAATAAAGAGACTCATTGGTAGCATACCAATATACAAGCTTAACACCAGGAAAACATACCTGTCGGCTATCGAGTAAGTATAATGAACCACTGAATCCTGATGATGGCTTTCGGCGAAATAGAGAAATAAAAGCATAAAATTCTGATAAAGGCACCACTTATTGAGCTTTTGTCTGATGAGTACGCTGACAATGGAAGAAAATCTGTGTTTTGGCGCGAAAGTGCAATAGCCATCGACAACTAGAAAGACATTAGCTGAAGGCATTGCCAGTTTTCAAAAAGTCCAACAGTCCGTCTTTATTTTAGTCATTTTTGTTTCGCCCTACTCAGTGTCATATATTAAAAACATAACTTAATCTGATTGAATATTATTATGCTAGGTATTTTTAGGTGCCACAACTCTGAGATGTTAATAAAAACCCGAAGAAATATGCCAGTATTTAAAAATTCCGCGTAATCGGGGAGCTTCACGAAAGTAAAAGCAGATGACAGATTTTTTTGTTGGAAATCGCTCAGAATAATAAACAGGAGTCCTTATCACACATAATTTTTTTTTTCGTACGTGATTAGCAATCGTTTATCATATTACTTTATCTTCTTAATTCAACTAAATTGAATATTTACCGTTCGCTCGGCCGGCTTGGGTACTATTAAACACATATCTTCCAGGACGATGACAAGATGTTTCTGCAGCGTCTTACAGAAACAATAAAAAGCCGAATAACTACCACCACTGCATTGAAAGATCGAGTTAAAAACATTACGCAGTTTACTCTATCAATCGGCCAGTCCAGACTTATTCCATCATCATCACCAGATTTATTCCGTCAAATTATATAATAAATGAGGCTATTAAACTTAGCTAACACAACATTTTATAGCTTGTTCTACATAGCCAATAATGAACTAATAAATGTTTGCTAGTAATAGTTGTTTTTTTAACGGATCAGTCTAGTCGTTTACAGCCTGTCGAATCCATGCTACTGACCAGTAAGCAGATCGATTGCTTTCGGAAAATGACTGTGCCCTGTAGGAATGCAGCATAAAACTGATTAGCTAGGCTTAATCAGGCTAAGACTAGCAAGGGCAAGCTGGTCGTAAAAAGAAACAGCAAAATTTTCTTCCCGGGTGGTCTACATGGATGATGTAGTCATCTTTGGGAGGGATGCGGAAGAGCATTTGAAAAGACTAAGAAAAGTCTTGTCGTGCTTCCGGAAGGCAAATTTTCAGCTGAAGATGGAAAAATGTGTAAAAACAAGCGTGTGAGGATGTTGGGCCACGTGGTAAGCAAAGCCGGAATAGAGCCTCATCCGAATCACTGTAAGGCTATCGAGATGTTTCCTGGGCCGAACCTGAATGCCAATGAAAAGGCAAAAAGGAAGTGGGTGAAGAGCTTGTAGGCCTTTGCTCATTTTACCGCAAGTTTGTTCCAAATTTCGCCCAGGTGGCGTATCCGCTCACGGCAATGGAGGAGAAGGGTGTTATTCGTTGGGGGGAGCTTGAACGGAACAGTTTCGCCAAGTTGAAAGCTGCGCTGGTGAAGGCAGCAAAGCTTGCTCATCCGGACTATTCCAAGAATTTCGAAGTGCATCATGACGCCTGTGATTACGGTAAAGGGGCGGCGCTGATGCAAGAAAGAAACGGGAACCCCATGCCAATTTGTTTCGTCAGTAGAGTGTTGAACAAGTCGGAGAGAAATTACACAATAACGGATAAAGAGTGCCTTGCCATTGTATGGGCTGTAAAGAAGTTTCGGCCGTTGCAAGAGTACGACATTGCCATCTGCTACAAGAAAGGGAGTTTACACGAAGACGTGGATGCCGATGCCCTATCGCGTTACCCTATACAAGAAGGGGGTAAGGGGACACAAGCGGTGGCCATCCCAGTCGCTGCCATAGGCCTGGATACGCGGTCTTGGGCTGAGGGTCAAGACCGGGTGAAGAAGTGGGGATGGATCAAGCAGGTAATAAGCAAGAATGGCACCACGCATAATGGGAATTTCATGATGAAGGAGGGCCTACTGTACCGGAGGACAATCAGGTTCGGTCAAGAATTTGACCACCAATGTGTGCCACCAGATCGGCAGCTGTTCGTTGAGTTCAACGTAGACGAGGCTCGGAAATGCGCTCTGTACATGGGCAGTGTGTTCCTGTTCCTAAAACCTATTGACCGGAAAGAAAGAATGAAGAGCTGTGAGGCAGCAGTTTTTCTGCAGGAGCAGGAAGGAATCCAAAGGAACTGTCGCTTAGACAGTAAAAAGTGGACTGGCATTGACTTGTTTTATATTGGTGGAAGAAGATGGGTTTACGCGGGCAAGGACAACGTAACCATAGTGCTCCAGTGTCCTGGGAAAAGAATTGGGGGAATAAGCTTGCCGCAAGTGTTGCCAGCGGCGGGAGTAATAAAAATTCCAAGATTGTGTTCAGCGACATCAGACGATTGGGTTCTACAAGCAAGCTTTAGGCAAATGCTACCCGTGAATGTGACAAATGTCATCGATGAAGAAGCCGCGGGTATGCTGAGTGGCGCCGGGGCCGTCGGTGGTGGAACAATCACCGCTGGCAAAGAGCCCCATCGTGGAAGAAGCCCCCGCTGCCCTTCGTAAGGCGTCCGGGATAGACCTAGCGGAGACGAACGCCCATTTAAAGGCGGTGGAACGCCTACAATGCCAATGGGAGGAAGAAGGGAATGCCAAGAGGTATCCGTTCGAATGGTTAATCGGATGCCTGCTCCCGGTGCCGCTGCTGGTTTACCTCTGGTTCGAGTACCGGAGGCTGAGTGGCCATGTAGACACCCTACTGTTGGTTCGTCTGAGGGAGATGCGGGAGCCAGGGGAGGAGGATCAACACCAGCCCGGCCCGAATGCAGTGGCGTAAATGTCTCAGTTAAATTTCAGTTAGGTAGTAACCCCATGTTAAAGTAGTAAGCAGGGCCCTTTATGTTTTGGCCGTTTAGAATTTATTAATTAAAAATGGGCACTCTGTATGTCATTCCCTAAGAACCCATGTCAGTAGGTAGGAGGGGGGATGTAGCGCAAATGTACTTTGTCGCTCAGCCCCGGATGCTGAGTGGCCTAAGTGTGCAATGGTCAATGAACTTTGCCGCTCTGGCCGGATGTCAGAGGCCTTAAAAGCCCGTCTATGGCCGGCCAGAAAGCAGTCCAGTGTAGTGATTCTGTGTAGCTGTAGTGTTGTTAGTTCTGTCGTGTCCTGCTGTGTATTGTGTAACCTGCCTACGAGTAATACACCAAATGAATCTGCTACAGTATACATGTTGTATAAAGTATAAACATAAATATGTGTGTCTGTATATAAATGTATAGTATGTATAATATATGTAAAACTAGTAACTTTGGGCCCGTCCAGGGCCGGGAGATAGGTGGAGCTAGCGTATTTTTAACGCCCTTTTCGCCATTTAATTCTGCCAAACTGTTAACGTTAAATTTTTGCCCGTCTACTCTTAAAGCTTTCTGCGTTCCCATTTTTTGCCCGCCGACCCGTTCACTGTCTCTACCCGCCAAGATGTCCGCCTAGTTTCCCGTCCTCTCCCTCATAGTCTGCACGTCAACCTATTTTGCCTGCCAAAACGACCGCTGTAGGTGCCCGTCGTCCCAATCGGTGGCCCTGCCCGTTTAAACCCTCACAGTCTCAGCCCGTCAAATCGCTACCTGTATCTGCCCGTCTAATCCCTCACAGTCTCTGCCCATCGGCCCAATCTTTGTCCACTAAAACGCCCGCTGTAGTGGACCGTCTGCCCTGTCCTTGCCCCTGCCCGCCCTCTCCATCACAGTTTCTGCTCGTCAACCCACTCGCTGCCCACACAAATCCCGCTGTAGTTGCCCGTCAGCTCCCTAACAGTCTCTGGCCGTCAAGCTCCTCTCTGCCCGTCAACCAACAATGGATCCGCAAAAACGCCCAGTATAGTGACCCGTCAATCCTTTTGTTGCCTCTGTTCATTTTTCCCTTCTGAGTATCTGCCCGTCGACTCACTTACTGCCCGCCAAATTCCCCGCTGTAGTTGCCCGTCAATCCACTCTTTGCTTCTGCCCGTCGATCTACTTGCTGCCTTTGCCCGTCACATCATTCACAGCCTCTGTCCGTCAACACCCTCTCTGCCCGTCGACACACTCTTTGTCCGCCAAAACACCCGCTGTAGTTGCCCGTCGACCCTATCGTTGCCTTGCCCGTGTGCCCCCTCATAGTCTGTGCCCGTCAACCCAATCTCTGTACCTGCCCGTCGACTCACTCACAGTCTCTGCCCGTCGACTCACTCACAGTCTCTGCCCGTCGACCCAATCACTGCCGGCCAAAATTTCCGCTGTATTTGCCCGTCGAATCACTCACAGTCTCTGCCCGTCTTCCCACTCCCTGCCCACAAAAATGCCCAATGAAGTTGCCCGTCAACTGATATATTGCCTCTGGCTATCTAATCCCTAATAGTCTTTGCCCGTCGACCCCCTCCTCTGCCCGTCAACCCCCTCTTTGCCCGTCGATCAACAATCGATCAGCAAAAATAACCACTGTAGGGGGCCCGTCGACCATATCGTTGCCTCTGTTTACCATCCTCCTCACAGTCTCTGCCCGTCAACCCACTTACTGCCCACCAAAATGTCCGTTTTAGTTGGCCGTCAACCTATTTATGGCCCCTGTCCGTCATCTCACATGCTGTCTTGTCCACCCGTCCTCTCGTCCGATTTCGTCCACCTTTTACGCATCTAGTCTTCCAAAAGCCTCATCCCGCCATTTACCTTAGCCAGTAGCCGGCGGCAACTTACAGCCAATCACAGGATGCGCACATTGCAAAGGACCCAAAACTCCTCCCACATTTTTCCTTAGATTTTTATAGAGTATAGATATATAATAATATATTTTTTTTCCCCGCTTCATTTAAAGAGGTAACAAAAGTCATCGGACAACGCCCAGGATCTCGATGTGCCACTTTAACAGAATCTGTTATGAAATGGTAAAAAAAAATTTTAAAAATTTAATTTTATCATAAGAAGAATGAAATTAATCTGTTTTGATTGTTGCTGTAATGTATAACATCAACTAAAAGAATGTCTGTGAATTTGTTGTTATACATTACGGAAACAATCAAAACAGATTAAATACTTTCTTCTTATTATAAAAAAATGAATTATTTTTTATTTTATTTTTTTATACAAAAAATCTAACTGTGTTTAAAGAAAAAATCTGAGCACTTGATATTGATCCCAGCACCCCTGGTGGCGCAAGCACAAATCATAATTTTCTCTGTAAAACATTTTAGTGTAACAACTTTGGGGTATAGGGAAGGATTTTTTTAGTTCAAATAATTCAAAAACATGCACTATATTCTAATACAGTAAAGAAAAACGCGTCGTTTGGCATAAAAAAATGAATTTAAGGATGTTTTGAAGTATTTTTTTTATATTTTTGGAAACGCCGGTATTAACATGGCGTTTATGGGGAGAAAAGTGGTGTACCTAATCATGTGAACGATACTTTAGCGCCCTGGGTGTAACTTCTACAATTTTTTCATGTTACGATAACTTTTAAAGCACTTTCTCTTCTGATAGAGGAAAAAAGGAAAAAAAAATAGTCCTTATCAGTAAAAAGATATTCAGGTTTTCCTAAGACCCGTAGCGCCATAAGAATGCACTAAAAAAACGAGGGTGTACCTAATCGTTTGGTGGGTACTGTATATAAGTAATATATATAATGTATATATATAATGTATACATCAGGCACGCAATGTATGAAAGATATAAACAATATAAATAATACTCAATATATAATGTATACATATTTTCTTACCTTGTTTGAATAGTACCCTTGTTTGTTTGTTTTCATAATAGAAATCGTTCTTTTCAGTTCATCTAATTTCGTACCTTTTCTACTACTCCATCTTCATCACTTTCTTCATCTTCATCGCTTCTTTCATCTTCAGTTTCATTTTCGTCATCTGTGTCACTCTCTTCGTTGGCACTTTCCGGATATTCAGCCTCGTCCCTCTCATTTTCAGTACGATCCTTTTCTTTTAGTTGTTGTTTAAGAGCGGCATTTTCTCTTTTCAATTCGTCAAGTTCCTAAAGAAATTATTTATGATTGCTATGTATGTATGTAAAGAAGAACTTTGATACCATATTTACTATCTTTTCGAGAATCGCTATTCTATTTCGATCAGACTCCTTCGATATTGCGTCCTCGATCACCAATTTATCCTATTTAATTTTATATTTAGTAATGCACTACGTATTTGAACATATCAACTATAACTATATGAATAATGATGCTTATACTTTCGTCGTCGTCGACGAAAACGTCCTCGCCATCCAGGGACACAAAACCAAAGAAATTACCCTGGAAAGAAATAGAGAATTTTTCGGATGTATCATAATAATTTATAGTGTAATTATTAAAATATATATTACATCATCCAGGGAAGTGGGAGAATAGTTACTTTCCTGCATCATTTATCCTGGAAGTATAGAAAATATTTTGTAGATCAGTTAATATATATAAAATGTAAATTTGTAAATATCTAGATTTACTGTTTCATTTTGTCCTTTTTTCCTAGAAAGAGATTTCCCCTTTTTTGATTGGTTGGTTTTCGTCAGTCTCTTGTCCACCATACGTTCCTATTAATGTTGAAATAAATTTATAAATACACATAGACTATACATTCTGGAAATACAGGAACGGTGTAAGTTGGATGTTGAATCCAAACCTAAAAAACCTTTATATCTGTGGCCTATTCTGGAATCAACTTTTAAGTCTTCAATTATTCTAATAAAAAATTATCATTCTGGACCGGTCTTGATTTCATTTTCCTAAATTGGAACGTTCCAGCATGATAGATTGATTATATTGGTTTATGTATGAACGCTTGGAAGTTGACTCATAACAGGCAGAATTCTAAATGCTACAAAGTTCTGGTTCAACATCCAATTTAGACCGTTCCTGTTATATGATTTTTAAAATGTTATTTTATACCAAAGTATACGTTACATTCACAATAAAATACATGCAAATTAGTAAACGTACATAAAATACTTACATTTTGTCCTTCCTCTGACAGAACAACTGTTCTAATTCTAAGTTTTCTCTCCATAATTCACAATATTTTGAAATGGTACCACGTGCGTTTCAATTCAAATATAATAATTAAATAAAAATATCATATCAAAGAGCTTTTAAAAATTAGGGCCATTGGGAAGAAATTCGAGCAGAAACATCTTGGGTATATAGTGGTGCCTCTGGTGGTGAATTTTAGGTTACCGACACGATTTAGGGGAAATCGTGTATTTGACACGGTTGTAAGCCCCTCCTTTATGGGGCGGAGTCTAGCAAATACACGGTTAGAGTACACGCTTTAGGGTGATGCGATACACGGTGATGCGTACACGATTTAGGGTGGCCCCTATCGTTTGCTTTATTTTGTACTGTCAAAGAAGGCCCCGAAATTACTCCCAAAAGATTCCCTGCTGCACCTTCTAATAGCAATTGGAAAACAACGAAACTATTAGAATCGGAAAGGAAGAAAAGGGAAAGGTTAAACAGGAGAAATTTAAATAGAAATTTAAAAAGGGCTCAACAACCTGGAGCTGGATTGGGAGGAAGGGCATTTGGTCTTTTGAACAAAAGGGATGGAATTTTGTCAAAAGTGAATCTTCAGTAAAAATACCTGCTAGAACACCTAATCGGAAGTCTGTTACTTCTGTTTTGGATAAAAGTGAAAATCAGTTCCAATCTAACGGAACTGAAATGGGGGACCAAGCTGATCTTGTTGGTGACTCGAGTTTGGCAGAAGGAGAGGAAGCAATCAAAGCTTTCAGTAAGTACATGATTTATAAAACAGTGTTATTGTTTTAATCATTTTGCACACTAGTTAATAAAATCTATCTAGGGGTAGATATTATTCAGAAAATAATGAGAAAGCTTTGTGAGGAAAACGTCATTGCAAAGCAGCTTCTACAAGGCCAGGCTGAAGTAAAAAAGAAAAACCATGAAAAGTGGTCAGAACGTCAGAAGAGCATTGACAATGCATGGATGCGAAAAAAGAAATTTGATGGCTGCATTTATTATTCATGAAGCTCCAGTAGAATCACAACGCTGTCATTAATGTTGAAAGGCAGTCGCGAATTGCATACGATGTTCAACATGTAAGGAAGTATTGTGCCCTAGTTGTGATTTAAACCATCACATAACCAGGTCTTTTCACAATCGTCAATGCATGAAACTGGACTCGTGTCTACCACTAAAACCAACTCAGTTTTTGGATGCTGACGGGGAAATATTAGAAAAACGTACAGCCTACAATTTATTTGCCAAGGCTTATTTGAACATTTAAATAGTTTTCTGTATTTTTAGATGTTCCTGTTCCGTTGTTCTGTCCGGAGGAATGCTCGAACTGTGGAGATAACAGGACCCTAAAATGCCAGGCTGGTACTAAGTCGATTGCGGTTATCACTCGTGATGGTATTGATTGATTCAATGGTGTACCTTTCTTTTTATTTATTTAATTGTATATCTACGTAGGCCGATTTGATCTATCAGATTCTTTAATTCAATGTGCAGTATGTCTTCACACAACAGAAGCAAGTGCTGAACTTTATCTTTAATCCGGATTTTAGCCCGGCTGTCCAACTTCTATAACTTATTTGTACTCGGAAGATGTACTCGAATTTTGGATCCATCTGAAGCATCAACTGCCAAGGTCTTCAGAACGAAAATATTTAAAAATTCTTGAAGAGTTATCGAGGACAAGGGGCAGAGTAAGTTGAAAACTAAAATCGATGTTTCTTACAAAAAACATTATGTATCTGTATTTTTACAGTTCGATGTTATCAGTCGTGTGCATTTTGCCCGAGCTTCAAGAGAGTACGAGTACATGATGCATAGAATTGACACAGAAGTTTTGTCTCTTTACATAATGATTGGTAAAGCGTGTGGCATCAAACCAAAAGCCCTGCACGTTGACGGTAATTTCAAACTTTATCGTTAGCTGTTATCCCACATCAAAGGCTTTTTTGCAAACAAAAAAGTTTGGTACAAATAGTTGTTTTAAGATTTTGCGATCTGGTGATATACTCGACCTAATCGACAAAACGGAAAAAAATCTTTCGTTCCGAAACTTTTTTTTACGAAATTTTTGCTACAAATTATACAGAAATCGGTAGCCCCTTCTGATTGATTATAAAATACTCTAAGTAAGCTACCAGAACCAAAAAATGTGGCGTTCTTTATTTAGTAGAATTATTTATTTATTTATTTATTTTAAAAATGATTTTATTGGGAACCCTTTCCTACCCCTTGTAGTTTACTCCCTATGCATTTTGAGAGCGAAAATCTTACCTTCGCTTTCAATCCCTAGTGGTGCTAGTGTGCTGTTAGGTGACAAAAGAAAACACACAGAAATCAATGTTGGGATTCTAATAGCCAAAAAGAATTAAGATAAAGCCATTAAAGAATTAAAAATATATTGATTTTTTGTTGATTGATTGAACCCATTCTTCTACTTATACTCAAACATAATGGTAGGTTGTTTCATGACTTTTAAATTACTTCTAGATTACTTTTTCGATAGCTACTCTTATCAATTCTAGGATTAGGTGTCTTTTCTACATCTACGTGTTGCAATTGTGTTGGCATTTCAATGCCCCAAAAAAGGGTCAACTTCGCTGACCAAACATCCGATCTGGCAACGTCTGGATGGGAGTTTGGGAAATCGGTAACGAAGGGCGGAGCTACGGACGACCTGCGCGCAGACGATCGACTAGTTGCCTAGAAGACACACGTGTCCGGCTCCCAAACTTACGTCTCGCCTTTAGTTCCGGCGGTAATTTCCCTAAATGCGAAGGAAGAATCAGAAGATACCGTGTTAGTATCCAACGAGCGTCAGGAAATTCCAGCATATTCAATTAAACCGGTTTCAGCGAAAGTTTCTAGTAAACTGGAAGGCGCTTGTGTCCTGAAACAATCAGTTTCACTGATGGCCACGACAAGTCTGTCTATGGTTCACGCCCTCGTGCAGAAGGAACTAGAAAACATATCTGTAGCAAATCTGTCTCCCAAATCATTGTGGCTGAAGAAAGGTGTAACATTGGGGACTTTAGAAGAATTCCAAGAAGTGGAAAACACAGAAGAATCTGGTGAAGCTTCAGGAACGGATGCTGCGATTGAGGGAGTGGATCAAAAATTTTAAAAATTATTGGATAATTTGAAAAGCAGAATTGGAGAAAACCTACACGAAGATAAAAAAAGTGAGGTGTTGAAAATTCTCAGAAGTTCCATCAGCTGTTTCAAATTTCGTGAAGATGATTTGGGGCACTGAGCGTTGGTGGAGCACGACATTAACACTGGAGTTAACCCTCCAATTCACCAGCTCCCTTATAAGAGTGCCTGGAAGGAACGAGCTGTGATCCAAAAATAGGTGGAAGGAATGTTACGTCAGGGAATAATTGAACTCTCGGACAGCCCTTGGTCTTCGCCTGTGGTCCTAGTAAAGAAGAAAGGTGGAACTTGGCGTTTTTGTGTTGATTATCGCAAACTTAATGCAGTGACCGTAAAGGAATCCTACCCGCTGCCTCGTGTGGCCGATACATTAAGCCGCCTGGAGGGGGCAACAATCTTCTCCAGCATGGATCTCCAATCCGGATATCACCAGGTGCCAGTCACCAGAAATGATCGTCTGAAAACAGAAATCGTAACTGCGGATGGATTATATCAGTTCCGCGCTCCTCCATTTGGTTTAACTAATGCCCCGGGCACATTTCGGCGAGCAATAGATATTATTTTAGCCGGACTTCGATGGACAACGTGCCTGGTGTACCTAGATGACGTCATCGTCAACTAATAACTCGGCAACGTTCGAAAAACATTTCGAACGACTCCAATCAGTGCTGGATTGCCTTGCAAAAGCCAACCTGAAACTAAAATGGTCAAAGTGTTCATTTGCTAAGAATACATAAAAAGTATTAGGTCACGTCGTTACCAAGGAAGGTATTGATTCGGATTCTGAAAAACTAGAGGCGGTGGAAAATTTTCCATCTCCAGCAGTAGGCCATTCAACTGCAAATAAAGTCAAACGGGTACAAAGCTTCCTGGGATTGTGCTCCTATTACCGGCGTCACATACAGAATTTTGCAGCCATCGCACCAGTGTTTTGGATCTTTTTTTTTGGGGGCCTGAAGATCGGATACCGATAGGTGATCAACTACAAACCTAAAGATCAGATCAGATAGTCGAAATAAATGCTGAAAAAAAAGATAGAAGATACTATCTACAAAAATACCGATCAGATACTTTTTTTCACATTTTTTCTCCCTGAAGATCAGATAAGATAAGATAAAATACTTGCACGTCCTCTGCCACCAACCATGTTAATATTCTTGAAAATATTGTATATTCCTCACAAGCCGCAATACAATACAACCAAAGGCATCAACAAATACATACCGTCACCAGATGTGACTTAAACAGTCATAAATGCAGAAATGAAATGAAGTTCCTGGATGAAAAGAGGAATAGATATAGCAAATAAATAATAAGCATACTACAGAGCGAAAAATACCTGTTTGAACAGACAAATGCTTTTCCTAGACAGGATACTTGAACAATTAGGCTGCGAATGCCCAACAAATCCTGAAACCAACAGAGTAGTAAAACATGAGCATTAAGCAACCACCTTCATGAACAGTTATGAAAGTTGGAGACGAAAATCAAATAGAAATTACCCAAGATCACAGAATAGAAATTACTAGTAGGGGAGAGTGTGGTCAATTGAGACACATTTTGGTTTTTTGTATCTCTTGAAAACAAAACTAAAAAATTTAACATAAAAACTATATAAGATTGTAGCCTACTATCTCAACTACTAAACGGTATTTTTTTAATGAGAAAAAATTTAGTTTAATTGTAGTAAATTGTAAAAAACTAAGGTAATTTTTTGTGTTTCAATTGCCATGGTAGCAGGGCAATTGAAGCGGTGTGTTGACGCAATTGCAACGTGGGATTTTCCATAAGGAAGTTTCTTTATAGAGCAAGTGACTGACGCGTACCTGTTTACGAGTAATACTGTTTTACGAGTGCACCTTACTATTTTAAGAGAGAAATTGTGGCTGGCGGCCATGTTTATCTCGAAACAAACATGGCTTCCAGCCGCAAAAGATAATCTTAAAACACCAATGTGCGTTCGTAAAACAATGGGGGTACTTGTCAGTCATTTGCTCTATACCCACATTAAATCAAAATCACGATATCTCAAAAGCCACAACTGCTAGTGTGATCAAATTTTACAATTAGGTACGTTGCGATTTACAGATTTTTAAAATATGCTTATGGTATATCGAACTTAAGTTTAAAATATTTAAATAACTAAATTTTAAAAAATTCCATTAAGCTACATGCTTTTTCAAATAAATCTTAAACAGCTAATGCAAGTATTATAGTTGTCTTAAAATGATGATTTACATTTGTTGGAAGGAATTACATGAAATACTTGCAAACAAAAAAATGCATCCACTTACGGACAGAGAATATTAACAATGTGTTTCAATTGCCCCACAATAGGGTCGTCGTTACATTTAATTATTTAGAATTATTTAAGAATACAGGAAAAAAATAAATGACATTAAGTTATCGAAAAATGAATTGCAAACCGTTTCAAACTAATTTTGTTATTGAAGCATACTACTTTAGGGTTCAAAACAAAAAAATTAAAAAAGCAAAATTAATAGACGAAGTACAAAAAATTTTTTTTTGGAGATAACTTGAAAAGTTTTAAATAAAAAAAACTCACAAATTTTTCTAAACTTGTAAATCCCGTCATTCTATTAATCCTAATTTTTTCAAGAAAATTCTTCTGATACGGTGCGAGAAACAATTTTTGTTTCGATTGTCCTGTGTCTCAATTGACCCCACTCTCCTCTAGAAGGATGGCGGATCACAGAAACGTTTTTAAGCGGTACATTAATTTGGTACAATAGCAGACGACTCCTTAGTCACAGATACAGGCATTACCAGATTTCAATAAATTCTATCTGTGGTGGCGCTGTCGTCATTTTAAAATTATCTGGTCTTTTCCCGATATTGATCTATATTCTCTAGTGCCGAAGATCAAAGATACTTTTTAATGCGTTTTTTTCTGGTCGATCAAGATACTGAAAAATGTATAAAAATATATGATCTTATCTGATCTGATCGGATCTTTTCAGAAAGATCCAAAACACTGCATCGCACGTCCACTCACATCGCTGACAAAGAAAGATTCATTCATTTGGGGAACGGATCAAGTTAGTAGCAGTGTTTACTATCTTTTTTTAAGTCCAAAAAGATAAGATAAGATAAATCACCCTCAAGCGAGAAGAAAGATAATATAATGTAACGAGCCACTTTTACTATACTACATTTCCATTATCCTTGCACGGGAGTTTGAGTGGCACATACAATATGTCACTCAGCTAAGCCCCTCCCACTTCACCTTGTTACGGTCAACGTACGTCACGGTTGATGTATGTTACGACTGGCGTGCGTCACGGTCGACGTGAGCACCAGTGGATGTTGCATCCGGAGGTTGCACCACAGGCGTATGTCACTACAGGCGGATGTTACTACCGGTGGATGTTACTCCCGGCGGATGCCCCTACCGGCGGATGCTTCATCCGGTAAAAGCTGCCTTCTAGGAGTATATAAACTCGTTGCAGTTTCTTGTACTTCCAGAGTTGTTTTTGTACTCTCAGTAAAACGCTGTACTGTGCACCGAGGACAAAATACAATATTAAAAGCAGATTTTACATTTGGAGGTCCCAACGAGACTGAAAAGGCTTAAGACTGAAAAATGAGTAAAAAAGATCTGTTAGATATTGTATTAAGTTTGGAAAAGTGCATGTGCTAGTGAGGCTACAAGGTGCGTCAGAACCTACAACATCAGAGGTAAGCGAATGAATAGCATTTCTAAAAACTCACCAGAGACTGCTCTCAACACTAATCCACTTTACCCCGACTTAACTCACCAGCACCTACCCTCCCTGTATCCTACCCTAGATACCCTTGACACCCAAGACCCTGAGTCCGAAACACAACAAATTAGAGAACAGTTAATCGCACATTGGAAAGAGCTCGTAGAGCTTGAGTACGAACATTTTAACGAAAAAAGTAAACCTCACCAAACCATCTCAACAACACTTGACTTAAAGAAAATAGAGGAAAAACAACAAGAGATCCACAGAAAAACTAACAACACACTTCAACTTTATACGCACTCTATATTAAAGAAAACTTTGGAGACCCCAGACAATATCACACCTAACATAGTAACTCAGACAGCTAATACCCTTAAAACTGAAATAGCACGGCGTTGTGGAGAACAAAGTAAAGTAGATGATCTTTTACAACAAGTAAAATTTATTCATGGTAAAGAAAAAGAATTTCTATCTGGTACAATTACTATACTACAAAAAAAAACTAATCCAAAAGATTAGTGAAATAAAATTATTAGCAGAATTAAAATTGGAAAATTCTAATTTGTATAAACAGCTTGACAATATCAAAAAGAAAGCTAAAAGTTCCAAATACACATTAAGTAGCTCCCTTGAACAATTACAAGAAAACAATAACACCCTCACAAAATCGGTTGAGAAAGCCCACACCCGAATTAAAGAATTAGAGAATAATCAAGAAAGTACTACCGCACAAACTTACCTTAAAAGTTTACTGAAGAAACAAAAAGACGTTATCGCAGACATTGAAAAAGAGAGCCAGGAGACAATTAACCAGCTTGAGAAAGAAAAAAAATTACTGGTTGAAAAACTAGACGCCACCAAGAAACAGGTTAGAAACACTTCAGAAAGGATCCAGCAGTTAGAAAACGAGATCAGAGAAACGAAAAAAGCCTTTAACGAGTCCCAGACAGAAAAAAAATCTTTGCGAAAAAACCTGACAGACACAACCGTGAAGACATCGAAAAAAAAACTAATAGAAGTCCAAGCATACACCACCAAGCAGCAAGATAAAATATCGTATCTGGAGAGTCGCATAGCAGAATATAAACAACGAGAATTTCATTTTCTGGAGGCTGAAGGAACAGACGATTCAACACGGGAAGAAACGGTTGGAGAAGTAACGGAACTAGTAAACCAGATAAACGACTTAACATCTCTAACGGGAATTGGAGAGAAATCCTTACATTTCGAACTAGAAGCGGAACAAGTTTCTGAACTACAACAAGTGATAGATACTCTAAAAAACCTAATAGAGTTGCAAAACAACGACATATATCATCTGCAAAAGGAAAACAGCCGCCTGTATCAAAATCTTAAGATGGGAATAACTCATGACGCCAGCAGTAAGACCGATGACGCCAACGCTAGGAAAGAAGCTTCGACAAGCGGCAAAACAACCACTGACGAACAAGCTATGGTGACTAGCCTAACTCAACCAATTGTTAAAGTTTAGGGAGAGCTTTTTTCCAGAGAAGAGAAAAAATCCATCCCACCTTTCAAAGGATAGAGCACGGATAAACTCATCATGGAATGGCTGAAAGGAGCGGAACACGTTGCCAGGAACAACGACTGGGATGACAACCAAAAATTACGGTTTTTCTCAGATCGGCTAAAAGGAGAAGCCCTTGAGTGGCACGGAGAATATAGTGAAGAGCAAAGGAAAGAACTTAACTATGGAGATTGGAGAGAAGCCATCATCGAAAGATTCCAAGACGCTTTCGACTTAGCTACCCTCAAGAAAAAATTATTGAAACTTAAACAAAAACCAGAAGAGAATTGCCGAGCATTCGTGTCCAGATTAAATAGCCTATATGACAGCATCGAAGGGAAAGAAGACAAATTAGATCAAGATAAAACAACCATCGTGGAAGACCACTACTTAGTAAAGTAAAGAAGATGAGAGACGGAACAAAAATCAAAATTCTTGTGCAAGGGATTCTACCGAAGATAAAAGCTGAACTATATTTAAGAATGCCTGAAGATCCTAACGACTTTGATGCGCTTTGTAAAAATTGTTAATATCTGAACAAATTTTACAAAACAAGGAAAACAACGAAGAAAAAGAAATCACTGGAGTCATAGCAGGAATCACGCACCACGAACAACAACAAGACAAAGAACTATCTCAACAGAAGACTGAAATAGAACAATGAAGACAAAAAATTTTGGAATTGGAATGCGCTAATAAAAGTCGTGAACTATCCCAGGAAAATTCTGCGACAATAGCAGCAACGGACCGATACAAAACCCGAGGGCCAAATAGCAACGAACGGCAAGCCAGATCACCATACTCAAGAGTCCGATACCAACAATGCCGAGACAGCAGCAGAGAATCAACTTATTCGCGTAGCCGAGAAGCTAGTTTCTCAAGGAGCAGAGACGGCAGCCCACACGGAGGAAATTACAACCACACATCAAATCTCCGAGAAGGCCCAACGTCAAGAGACGGTTTCACTACCTACCCAGACAGATCAAGACAGTATAGTGTACGACCACAAAACCAGGGCCCGACACACCATCAGGCGTACAGACCTTACCACCAACCCAACGCAATTCCCATATATCAAAATCAACCACAACCATCCTGGCAAAATCAAGCAAACAACTTTCAACCAAGACCCCAGCAATCATCCAACAATCAAAGGACACCAGGAAATATGGAAATCATTTGCCACAAGTGCAAAAAAAAGGGCATATAGCGAGAGAATGCTGGACTAATATGGCACATATCAATCGTCCATTCTGTCGACCTATGTAACCAATTTACTTTCCACTTCCCAAAACCACACAAATAGCCCCACAATAGCAATACCCAAACTTATACGTATTCCCATTAAAATAGCCATGTAGTAACAAAAGTTTTAGTAGACACAGGAGCAGCTGCTAGCCTAATATCAGCTGACATATTGTATAGCTTAAATAACAAAAAACTGAAACAAACAAAAAATAACAATACCCCAATATTCCGAACAGAATCTGGACAACTACTCCAATCAGTAGGGCGCTACGAATTTTCTATCACCATAAATAACAATCACACAATTAACCATTACTTTTATGTAATAAAAAATTTAAATGAGGATTGTATCTTGGGATTAGATTTTCTTTCTAATAATAACGTAAAAATAAGTACTAGAGATAAGAATATATATTATGATCACTTAGGTGTAGAGCACATTTGGCAAAATAGCTTCCTTCCACTCTACAACATTACATTTTCCAAGGCAGGAATTAATATCCGATTAATACCAATTCCTAATAACAACGATTGCGAAGAGTTTTCACAAAAAGACTACAAGAACTTAAAAATGTTCGCACAATTGGACATTCATAGCTCAGCAGTAGCGGATCAAAGGCAACAGGGTAAGCCAGAAAATGAAATTTCACTTTTTCCCGAAGAGATAAAATCAAAAATCAAACTATTACTTGGAAAGCACGAGTTAATATTTGCAGACAAAGAATCCGACCTCGGTTTGGTTACACACGTAAAGCATTTCATAAATACCGGAGACAGTGCACCCACTCATCAAAGACTTCGGAGAACCCCGGAAGCGTTAAAAGAAACCGTAAAATCAAAAATAGAGATAATATTAAAAAACAAAATTATTAGAGACAGTCATAGCCCATTTTCTGTAGCTATTGTAATGGTACCAAAAAAGGATGGAGAGCTTCGACTTTGCATAGATTATAGACCACTTAATAAAATTACAATAAAAAACAGGTACCCTTTACCACGAATAGATGACACTGTAGATGCATTGTGCGGGTCTATGTATTTTTCAACATTGGACCTTTTGAGCGGTTACTGGCAAATAGAAATTGAAGAAAAAGATAAATATAAAACAACTTTTATTTGTGAATTTGGACAGTACGAGTTCAACCGTATGCCATTTGGTTTAACAAATGCGCCAAGTACATTTCAACGTGCAATGAATACCATTCTTAAAACTGTACTGTACAAATTTGCATTAGTATACTTAGATGACATTATCGTTTTTAGTAGCTCGATAAAAGAGCATATAACACACTTAGAACAAGTATTCTGCCTTTTAAAAACTGAAAAGAACGAAATATGAGTTCTTCAAAAAGGAATTAGATTATTTAGGATACATAGTGTCGAGAAAAGGCATCACATCCAATTTAAAGAAATTAGAAGCAATTATGAAATACCCTGCTCCCAATAACACAAAAGAATTGAGTTCATTTTTGGGCCTGGCTAGCTACTATAGGAAATTTATCCGAGCTTTTGCTGATAAAGCTCACCCATTGACAGCTCTCACGAGAAAGACAATGGAATGGAAATGGGGAAGACAGCGGAATGGAAACGGGGGGAGGCAGAAAGGGACGCCTTTAATTGTATAAAAAATTGTCTCATCACTAGACCTATCCTAAGCTATCCCGATTTCAAGCGCGAATTTATCATCTATACGGATGCATCAGGATATGGAATAGGAGCAGTTTTGGCACAAATACAATCTCCACCTAAATCAGCGGATTCAGCTGAGACTAATGAATCTGATCTCAGTGAATCAGGCGGCGTTGAAGTCGTCATTGCCTACACTTCCAATCATCTAAATGACCGCGAAGCCAAGTGGTCGACAACAGAAAAGGAAGCGTACGCGATAGTTCATGCTATCGAAGTGTTTCGAACATACCTATACGGACGTAGATTCACAGTTTTTACAGATCACAGGCCTTTAGAATGGTTAATGAGTAAGACGGAACCAGCAGGTAGACTAGCTAGATGGGCACTTAAAATACAAGAGTATGACATCGTAATTGGATATCGACCAGGTAAATCTCACCAAAATGCAGATTCACTTAGTCGAATCCCAATAGTGCCTATAGCCACTGTAGCAACTAGAGCAAGGACAAAGGGTGAAATCAAAACTGTAGACAAGGAATTGTTTCGATTGCAGCATGAAGATAAATATTGCAAGTACATTTTTAAAAACCTAATGAAAATGAAAAGCCAAGAAGGCATAATGAAAAGAGAGATAAATAATTACAAATTAAACGATAAAAGAGAATTAGTTGATAAATATGACAGATTAGTGGTACCACAGGTTAAAATTAGAGAAATAATGGAAGATAATCATGATCACATGTTAGCAGGACATTTAGGAATAACAAAATCTTTAGCCAGAATCCAAAGACAATTTGTTTGGCCAAATATGCGATCGGATGTCACAGCAAACGTTAATAGTTGTTTGCTGTGTGCACGACGAAAAGCAGTTGGTACAAGTAAAGCCCCATTGAAGCCTTTTCCACCCGTCGACAGGGTTTGGGAAAGGATTGCCATGGATGTCGTTGGACCGATTCAAGAAAGTGTAAAGGGATACAAATATATTTTAGTTTTGTCAGATTATGCCAGTCGATTCGTCCTTACATTTCCAATGAAAAATCAGACCGCCCAAACAATCGCAAGAATCTTAGTAAATAAAGTGATAACAAAATATGGAGCACCTAAAACTGTGCTAACCGACCAAGGAACGAATTTTCTCTCAAAAATGGTTAGTGAAATATGTAAATTATTTAAAATTAGGCAAATTAGAACAACAGCTTATCATCCACAAACTGATGGATTAGTAGAAAGGTTTAACAGGACGCTATGCGACATGCTTGCATGTTACGTGGTACACGAACCAGAAGAGTGGGACAAATTTTTACCATTTGTCACCTTCGCATACAACACGTCCAAGCAGGCAACGCTTAAAGATAACCCGTTTTACCTTTTCTACGGAAGAGAACCAGTACTACCGAATGACATTAAAATTAATAGGCATTTTGAAACACATGAAAATGAAGGTGTAATGTATAACTATCAATGGAGATAAGCACAAGAACTAGCAAAAGAACATCTCGCAGAAGCTCAGACCAAACAGAAAAGACATTATGATGCGGGAACAAGAAGCATTAAATATAAAATCGGAGATTTATTATTACTAATAGCCCAAATATCCCCAGGAAAATTTATAAATAGGTGGAATGGGCCATTTCGAATAACAAAACCCTTTTCTGATATAACTTACGAAATTCAAAATATTGCTAGCGAAAAAGAAAAATCCGTTGAACATGCAAATCGTCTAAAATCCTATACCCCGAGGGAACCCATAGCTACTATAGAAAACGAAGAAAAAAGCACAGTAAAAGATACAAAAAATTTCAAAAATGTACCCAGGAAGACGGAACAAAATCTTGAACCTAAATCTACCTTAAGAAATAATAGGCACCATTTGTTAATTAAGCCTACCCTAAATGAAAACCCAATCACCTCATTCCTCGACCCACGAATATCCTATGCTGAACCCCGAAAACTAAACCCCACAAGCCATCAGACAAACACGCATTATAATTTACGACAAAGGAATAGTACGCAAAAATTCTAAATGACGTTATTTCTATTTTATAACAGATGGAAAAAATACCTCTATTCCTTTGCATTTTAACTACATTTCAATCTGCAAACACCATTTATTCTTCCGTTTGCGACTGTAAAAACGCAAAAGAAAGGGGAATACTTTATATAAACTCACCGTTTTATTGCGACAAAGATAACTTAGAAATTAATCATCAGCGTAGATTCCCCACCAATTATACATTAATGACAAAACAAAAACCTATAAAAACATGGAAGGGTTGGACTTGTAAACAATGGGTTAAAACCAAGAAGATCACTGGATCATTTTGGATAGGATCATTCGATACAGTATTTTCCCAAAGAACCAAATTAATCACCCCATTAGAATGCTGGGATATGGTGAATGATAAAAAATGTGGAGGAAACAATATGCAATCTAGTCCTACCACAATTAGCTTTACAGCAACTCCAATAGGAGAAGGTGTTTGGTACGCGACTAGAGAGTACCACGTATTAAATGGCCTAGCGGAAGAAATAACATTAAGACAAGAATCCCCTAACAGTTTAATCGAAAGCCCTTTTGGATTTTTAAATGCAACTCAGCAGGATGGACAAATAGTTCAAAACCATAACACTATAGTTTGGGGAGACCGATCAACAAATGTTTCCAGTTCACAAATTATTTTAAAAGGTGCAGGATTTTTAGAATTAACAAACACTAACACAAGCCGCCTACTAGATAGTACCCGACAAATAGAAATAACATTCTTTAACAAACCCGATAGAGAAAACAAGGAATTAACTCAACCTGGATATAGGGTAGTAGGGATACCACTTACATTTCTCATTTTTCCACAAGAAGCAAGCACAAAGCTATACCACCTATACAAGTTAACTTTACCCTCCTGCCTAAACCAAAATAACATAGATACTTGGACATGCAATGAATATAGTCCTGATAAGAAATCCCAACCTTTTCAAAATCGCATAAGAAAATCAGTTACAAAAGAAGTAGAATTTTTACTAAACAGCCCAATCACAGATACAGAATCTGGGAAAAGACTCTATAGTATCTCTTATGCGTGGGGACCATTAAGACTTGGCCATCCTAAAATTATACAAACAATCGAATCAGGAAAATTGGTTGAAAAAGACACTATTGTCTACATTTTCTATAATTCGTCCAAACCCACTAACCAGTTAACAATACACCACCAATTTGATATTGTTGACCAACTCCCTCTCGGCACTGACCTAGAATATATTGTCGACCAAACCATAAAAATCCAAAAAACTGACTCCTGTATCACAACAACTGAAACAAACCATATCATCGCTGAAAAGTGTTCAGAAAAAACAACGTGATGGATATTGGATATGTTAAATTCTCATATCCCAAGAAAAACATCTATGCCTCACAGTTAAAACGCAAAACGAGACCAAAATAAACACACCAACAAATACACTGGAGCTTGTCAGATGCAGCAGACCAGAAAACATCGACGAGAATTAACAATGGGTTTTCGGGACCATCAACACAAATCCAGAAATCTTAGAAAATTTTCCGGAAACATCGATCGACGAACTGGAAGAAATTCAACTAGAACAACGAAGGACAATGACCACTACCATTAATTCACCAACATTTGGAGGATTGATAACGGATAACGGCAAAGGAAATATAATTTGGGACATGATCAACTGGGGATTACTAAAAAGCGGAAAGCCACCAAACGAAAAATGTGTCACCTACCATGGCTTAGCAAACGTATTAACATTGGAAACCTGTGACCCAAATTGGACACAATGTCAGGAAAGCCTGAAAAAACTCATCACCAGCAATGACCCTCTTGTACAAACCCAAACATCTGTAGCTAACTGTAGCCAGAGCAGTGGCAAAGGCAAAGCCTTTGAATACTCAGCTGATTTTACAATAAGACCTTTTAACACCAACCATTGTATAAAGGCAAATACGTCAATGGTAGTACTACAGGAATGTTCAGATACCAGTTCCATCTGGGGAACCTTCAATCACACAGGACAATTAATGGCTACCGACCGGACTGGACTACACTCTCCAACATCAGACAGAAAATGTCTCAACCTAATAACAGGAAGATTAGCACTAGGTCATTGTCACGGAGGAAGCCAGAAACAGCACTTTAGTTTCTAATACAAAATTCCGCATAAAATAAAAACATTATCGGCAGCAGCAATTATAGCACTACACACACAACACTCACTAAAGGGTAAAACCCTACCAGTAATCCCACCAATAACTAGAAGAGATATCCACGATGTGTCGTTACAAAGTAAAATGAGTGAACCAGCTAGTCAAGAAAAAAATCTAAAAATGTCCACAACAGCAGTTACCCCTACTACTACAATCACAACAAAGCCAACAACTACTACGGTCAAAACAGCAGCAACCACATCCAAAATTACAACAACCACTACATCAAAACCGATAACAACCACAACCACAAAACCAACCACAACTACAAAACCCACCACAACCACAAAAACCACCACAACCACAAAAACCACCAACCCTACAAAACCCACCACCACTACAAAACCAACAAACCCCAAACCAACAGCAACAACAAAATCACTACCAACAACAACAACAAACTCGACGACTACAACAACTAAACCCACGAGCACAACATCAACGAGTGCAACAACTTCAAAAACAACCATAGCCACAATAAATTCAAAAAGTATAATCTCAACAACCACAACTACAGAAACTTCATGGCTGATACAATACAAAATTATCTCTAAACCGTCAACAACAGAAAGAAACAGAACAATAGAAAAAGAGATCATCATGGCAAATGCTACAGAGAAGTGGCAAATACCACCTGAAAAAGCTACCCCAAATGAGGTTGAGGTACAAATAAGCAAACAAACTCCCCCAAAAATAGAAAATTAGGCAAGTGAAGCATTAAAATTAACAACACTGTATGAAAATAGGAAACCGGAGGCAAGGACATACGAGTCACCAATCAACGAAGACCCTAACTACGGATTACCAAAATCTATCAACGAACTTTATAGACACCTTAAATTTGAAATCAGTAAAATGCACGAGCAATACAAAATTAGCATGGAAACTGAACACGAGAACAAATTAGCTAAGGAAATCAGAGATGTTTATTGCCAGCTTTCAAAAATTAAGAGAACACAGGCAATAAACTTGGCGCAAACAAACGGAATATTAGCAGCCGCCGCTTTAGGATTACCAGTATGCAGTCGACTGTATGGTTTTGGACAAGCCATGACCTTACAGCAATGCGAACAAAAAAGGATTTTACTAACTGCCAAGGAAACAAAATGTGGATTCCAACCTTTTTTTAATTATGGAACAAGCGACTGCACAATTGGAACGGATGGATGGTCAATCCACCCGTACTCTGAGTGTTTTTGGAAATCACAACTTGTAAACATCAATGGATACCCTCATGCTTGGGAACACAACGAAACAAACGGTGATTGGGTTAGGCAGGAAGCCAACATACACACACCGAATTTGGACCTGATCGCCGAATTTGAAGAACTTCACTTAAACGACTTTGATTTCGCCCTCAAGAGCCATCCGGCCCACGATACAATGGAGACGGAACAACTAAATATACTGAATGACTTAGTAGGAAGGTTACAAGAAGGAGAAACAAAATCTCTATCAAATATCATCGTGACCGAAGAACAAGATAATCAAATTGGGAATATGTTTTCTTGGTTCGATAAACTTAAAATTATGGGATTATCTGTAATAGGATTTCTACTCTTCCTAATATGCCTACGAATCTTCATAGTTTGCACCCCTTTCCCACGAATCATGCATCAAGTAGAGAAGAGAAGAAAATTACAAGAAGCGAATGAAAATAAAGACCGACAGGAAATGTATTCAATGCTACCAAAAGGCGTAGAGGAACAACCCTTCACACGAGAATTTGCGCCACTACCACTAATGGCATCTTCCTCACAAGATAGAGAAACGACAAACAAAATAAGGAAACCAAGTGCACCCAGAAGGGAAAATTTGTACCCAATGGCGGAATTAAAATGGGAAAATGAGAACAAATATTGCACTGGCATACAACATGCACCTACGTCGTTGGTTATGGAATGGTATGGGAGGACCTATGCCGCTGCACTACTAACCCACACACAAATATATAAAAATAAGAAAAAACTGGAAAAAAAAAAAAATTTTAAATAATGGGAAAAGGGAACACGGTGAATTAAAACTAACATAACGGAACAGTGAAAATGCAATGATTTTGGTTTATACTAAGTTGTGGCTATATTTCCAACAGGAAAAGACAAGGAATAACTTAAAAAAAAGGAGAGAGTGAGAACAGGCAATTTATACATCTTCTTAGATCAAGTTCAAGCCGATTTAAAAAACGAAATGGAATCCAACAACGACAGACAAAACTTGCAGTTCAATTACATTGAAGTGGAAGAAGAGTCGGACAGCAACGATGGCAGCAGTAGTACTGTAACTATTCCTTTAGGAGTAGAAGAAAGAAATGGAAGCGAATATAATAGCTGCCTGAGAACGAATTAGATTATTATGCATCTGAAGAAGAATGCGTAAGTAATGACGAATATATGTTCCAGTACAGCCCAATATCCGAAGAGGATCAGCAAGAGGAGGTGGAAATCAACCCTGAGGACGTATTGGAAGAAAACCTACAAGATCCTGTCCACTCAGAACCTACCAGATCGTGGAACAACTGCAAAATGAAGACGGTACCAATTTTATCGTATGGAAGAGTAGGAAAAATAAGAATGGAGAACTTGCACAAGCCCAACTAAAAAATGGAAATTCGACCTACGAAATGATTTACGCACCTCGGGAATCCATTCGAAAATTCCATTCTCTATAAAAGAAGAAGAAAAGAGGGGAGGAGAAAAACTGAAAGAAACACTAAATACCTTCTCTGTAAACGGGCAAATTTTGTTGCATGGGATGGTAACGGAAGAACGTTTCGACATAACGGATCTACTGCTAGAATTTGGAGCAGATCCGGATATTATGGAGGATGGACAAACGATAGCACATCGGGCTGCAGCAACAAACAATACACACCTACTACGTGTGTTAAGTTATCACCATTGCAAATTACGCGCCTGGAATTCCCTAGGAGAAACACCGCTTATGGTTGCAATTGCACTAATTCAACGAGAAAGCATAAGCTTTCTTTGGGAAACATCAATCATCAGCAAATCAGGACGAGGAGCGGAAACTGTGTTGCACTATGTAGCTAAGTTTAATAATAGGAATGTCGCCTTAGGAGCCTGTGATTCGAGACGAGGAGTCGACGTAAATCAGAGATCCCTGCCGAGATTGGAGTCCGCTCTAATGGTTGCAGTTCGTTATGGGAACCCCGACATCGTCAATGTGCTTCTGAAAAATGGTGCCACAGACAACAATCCAGACAAAGATGGAAATTATGCACAGGATGACATAAAAAACAAACAAATACGACGAATATTCAGAATTTGGAAAATGCCAGAGAAAACGAGAAAACAAAACTTACTTGCAATTCATAACGAAGAAAACCAGAGGAAAAGGAAGCGCACAAAATTTGAGTTATCAACCACGGAATCGGAAGAAGACTAGGACCCAACTACCATGTTGCATGCCGACGACCACTGCACAATAATATGATTAAAAATTTCAAATAACCTGTAGAATAGTTCTACTGTTTCCACAGCTCCAACATTCTTCAAAACTCAATATTGTATACAATATTGTATTCCCCAAACAGCGTCACACTAAGGCCGAATTGGTGCAACAATTTCTATTTCCCATATGGGGGGGAGGAGTGTAACGAGCCGCTTTTACTATACTACATTTCCATTATCCTTGCACGGGAGTTTGAGTTGCACATAGTATATGTCACTCAGCTAAGCCCTTCCCACTTCACGTTGTTACGGTCAACGTACGTCACGGTTGATGTATGTCACGACTGGCGTGCGTCACGGTCGACGTGAGCACCAGTGGATGTTGCATCCGGAGGATGCACCACCGGCGGATATCACTACAGGCGGATGTTACTACCGGTGGATGTTACTCCTGGCGGATGCCCCTACCGGCGGATGCTTCATCCGGTGAAAGCTGCCTTCTAGAAGTATATAAACTCGTTGCAGTTTCTTGTATTTCCAGAGTTGTTTTTGTACTCTCAGTAAAACGTTGTACTGTGCACCAAGGACAAAATACAATATTAAAAGCAGATCTTACAATAAGATATGGGCAAAAAATTTATTTAGAAGATAAGATACAGATAGTATCTCGTAAGATACAAGATACTTTCGTCGAAGATACTGTGTTCTAAAGTAAAAAACCGTAAATTTGTTTTTAGTAATTCGTTTTGCTGAATATCTGTATTATTATCCGCCGTTTGAAAATTCACATTTATGATGATTTAACATGACAATACAGTGAAATTCAAACTTTTTTTCATGAACTTTTATGATAATGCAGTAGCGTTAACTTTCGCATTGCACTTGATAAACATTAGATTGCTAAAGAGATCTGGTTTTGTTCTGTTTCGTTTTGCACATAGAATATCTGTACCAGTACTGTATGAGCGCTCGATAGCTCCTGATGAAGCAGGTACAGAAAGTGAATCCCTCGCAACGACTGATAGAAACGAAAAGCGGTGACTATTGGTTTTCCAGAACTGTAGAGGTCGAGTTTTCATCAGTTTACTTTCGGGATCATGGGGATTCGAGGGCTGCTCCAATGGAACATTTGGTTCGGTTAAGTAAGCTTCAAACTCGATAATTTTTCCAGGACCAATGGACTGAGAACATGGCTCTTCCAGTACTGAGGAGTAAAGCAGTGACTGGCTGTTTTTTCTTTAACGTGTTTGCCCTTGAGCACGTCTCGGACCCTCAGATTCCTCCGCTGGCGCTTCAACGACTTCATCGTCGCTAGCAATTTGGCCGGTAGCAAAGTACTTACAGTCACCTAAAAGTGCAAAGTTCAGAAGTCAGGATAATATATAAATTTTCAAACGTATACAAAACACTGATGAATAATGGCACACCGCTTACGATAGTGGCGATAGCGCACTTCTAACTGGACTTTTACTGCTGAAAGAATGTCTGAGTCAGAGTGCCCTGAACGCTTTATCCATCCTTTTTTGAATGGGGGATCCAAAAGTGCGCCTAGAAAGAAACACAAATGTTCTGTCATGGAACAGTTAACTTATACAAAAAAACAATAAATTCGTACCCAAAACATAGTAGAAATCGTACAAAACGTAAGAAAATCGAGAAGCAAGTGATTTTTCAAGTGTAGTGGTGACATTCTTCAAATGTTTGATGGTTTTGCTTAATGTGCTGGCCGGATTAGGAACCTCGACTCCATGTCTGTCTTTGATTTTAAGACATAGAGTTGTGCGCAATCCAAGAAAAGACGGAATGACATTCCCAATGGATTCGAAATCAGCCTGAAAGTCATCTGAAGCCTGTTTGAAAGGCTTGAGAAGGGCAACTAGTTCTTTCAAAACCAAAAGCTCATACGCCGACAACTTTCCCAGCTCTTTTGTTGCATTCAGGGTCTCTTGGAGATAAGAGGCCTTTTAAAACGCTTCCAACAACTTTCGAAGCATTAAGTATTGACTATTCCACCTAGTAGCGTTTTCGTTCGGCAATCGGAAACCAACGGCTTTAAAAACTTTTTCCGTGTCCAACACGCTTTTCCTAATGTAGGACACGATCTTCCCAGCTTTCTTTGCGGAAGAAGCCGCTTCAACCTTAAATTATTACAAATTTCAATGTTAAAATTCCTGGCACCAAATGTTTAAAACGAATACCTGCAAAGCAGAAAGTCCGGTCTTAATCACGAGTTGGAGCAAATGGGCAACACATGAAGAGCGTTATTTCATGTTCAAAACGTATCTGTCTTGGTATGCTGGCTGTAAAGCATTGTTGGAAGATGGTATGACACTTTAAAGGTCTGTTTCTACTTCGTGGAACTCGTCCCTATCATCGTCGTCTTCGATTGTAATCTCGACAACGTCGATTTCCAATCCTGCTAGCATAGTCCAGAAAGCATCCTCCTCTTTTTCTGTTGATGAGATATCTATCTCCACCATGTCCTCTTCATCACCATTTCCATTACTAACTGCTGGGGCGGACGTGATTGATCCGTCATCAAAGTTTTCTGTATAATCTCTAGCACAGCTCACATCTTCAAACTCTTTCCAGCCAGGAATAGGTATATAAAACGTGTTAAAAACCACATTGGACCCGCCGTCTGTCTTATCTTGACTGATCTATCAAAATTTAAAATTGATATTTAACAATGAATTATACATTTGTGAATAGAAAAACATTCTTACGGATTGAAAAGGAATTTGCCATTCCCCAATTATTTGCTCATACTCAGCAAATACGTTGGCTGCGGTGTGGCGGCCAGGCATATGCTTAATGCCTAAAAAGACATGCACGAGCTCATAATCCTGGGTTACTGCTTAGCACTTAAAGCCAATGTAACCCATCATTTGCTTTGAAGACCAAATGTCGAGTATGATGTTGAGTGAGGTGCAGCTCTTTAGCAATTCAAGGGACCGTTGTTTGGTGGCAGCAACAAGCTTAGGCAACATCACATTTCTCATTCTCTCAGTCGAAGGAAGCTTGTACCCAGACATTCCATTCTATATGCAAGAAAAGAAAAAAAAACATTAGTTAATGTGTCTGATGCCATGTCAGATGATTTTGTTACCTGAATCCATTCCCTGAATTGGGGTTTTGTCAGAATATTGAGGGAAATATTGTCTTCAGCCATGGAATATGTTAACTGAACTTCGAGTTGCAGCTGTCGTGATCTCTGCATTGCTTTGCTTGTTGCATAATCCTTAATAGATTGTTGCTTAGGGTCAGTCTTTATCTTGTGTTGGGCTTCGTATGCTTTCCATTCTTCCGAATGAACACCTTTTAGATGTTTTGTAAAGTTAGTGAACGTTGTTGGACCTCCTACGAGGTAGCGAATTTTCTTGGCAGGACAGTCTCCTGTTTTGCATTTGGCATATATTTTGCCATTTGCAAAATCCTGCCGCTAATCAGAGAAAAATTTGCACCTCCACACCGGAACCCAATTCGAAGTTGTAGAAGATGAAATTGGCGTTCCAGGTGGAAGCTGTAAAAAAAAAAGGGCGATAAGTGCTTATAACACCCATAAGTGCCTCACAGAACACAGACCCCCGACCTCGACCACCACGCTTACTGACACGCTCAGTAAGCGGAGTGACCCAGCCATCAGGCTGGGTCACAGTGATTTTTTTTCTAAATTGATGCTGAGTAATAACGATGGCTGTAACTGTAAAAACTTAAAACGTCACGTGTAAATTGTTGAATTCTTCCTGAATGTAAAAAATTTGATCAAAAATTGTTGACTGCTATAAGGGTACAACTAAAAAGCAAGTTTTATTTCCTTACGCGTTAACGCGGAGTTGTAAGTGGTGCCAAAAAGTCGGGTGGCGCCAAAAATTCGCCACTTTTTTGGTATCTTATCTTATCTTATCTTATCTTATCTGTTTTTTTTCAATACAAAGATAAATATGCAAGTAACGGTATCTTACCTTATCTGTTGACATATTTTAGGAAAGATACAGATAAGATAAGTTACTTTTCACAATTGTTTGGGGGAAGATACAGATACCTCGAAAGATACCGATTTTATTTTATCTTATCTGTATCTTATCTATCTTTTTGAAAAGATAATAAACAATGGTTAGTAGCTTCAACGCTCTAAAAGTAGCACTTACACCAGCTCTAGTGCTAGCTCATCCAAACTACGATTTACTGATGGAAATTTTACCGGACGCCTGTAATTTCGGCATAGAAGGTGTACTAGCCCACCACATCGATGGAGTCGAAAGACCAGTAGCTTACGCAAGCCGTCTACTATCTAAATCAGAAACACATTATTCTATCACAGAGAAAGAATGTCTTGCATTAGTATGGTGTCTTACCAAGTTTCAATGTTTTGTGTGGGGTTGTCAAGTGAAAGTGATCACCGATCATCAAGCGTTGTGTTGGTTAATGAGCAAGCGGGACCACGCCGGACGTTAAGCGCGTTGGACTCTCTTGCTTCAGGAGTACGATATAACTATCGTATATTGTTAACGACAGAAGTCGTTAGGGATAAATGTAAATTTAATTTTTTGTTTTGTATGTCTGTATGTACGTGTGTGTGTGTGTGTGTGTGTTCGTGTCATTGCCGAGGGGCAGACAAGTCTGAACTTGTCTGACCTTGGCTAAACCATTTGGTTTTGCAATAGGTTACCCTCCCTTACACTTCCGCCACCCCATTTACACCTAAAGCTAATTGTTCGCGTTAGCGCCCTTCTTTTGTTTTCCCCTTTTCATGCATTTCCGCCGTAGTCGAAGACGGAGGGAGATGCGGCAACGAGGTCACTCTTAATCGTTTTCGTCGTGGCTGCAGTCGCAACCTGTCGCTCCAATTTTCGGTGCTGTACCCTCGTGCCGTGTCGGCTAATACAATCGCAGCGTGGCCTTTTAGCCACTGAGTTCGCTTATTTCGGTGGTTAACATATATCGTAGTGGGAAAACACACGACAAAGCCGACTGCCTCTCACGAAACGCACTTCAGCAGATAGAAGAAATGGAAGATGATCGATATTTCATCGTTGCGGCCATTGGACAAAACGCAGTGGATTCGGGTGAGTCGACGTGAGTCTATTGAAACACAATGTTTCCAGCCTGAGATTTTCTAATATTCTATGTAGTGCTTCTCCTCTTTTGAAAAGATGAATATCTTAGTTTAGGAAAATTTCCCGCTCCCGTGTGAATGATCGGCCCTTAGTCTGTTGCCATGTTGCACTATATATGGCGATATCACGGTTGGGACTTTTTTCATAACTTAAAATACCAAATAAAATACAAAATACAAAATACAATCCGGGAAATGACAGCTAATGTGTTTTGAATCTTGTGTCATGTATCGGAGAAATGTTAAAAGTGTTACAATATTGACAACAAATATGTAAAACAAATGATGAACCTGTCACGTAAAAGGGTTCGTTCAGAATTGAATAGAATCTCGTCTCCAGGGAAGTTTTAAGACCACCGACAAAAGTCTCGCAGTAATTGAAATCGTCCGTTGCCTCTTAAAAGGGGGTGAGAACGATTACAACTTCTTTCAGCTGCTGGATTACCAGAGGAGACAGTTTTGGATGTTTTTTCGTCGTAGCGTTGAATTAGTTGTGCAGTTAAGCGTAAATTTCAAGAACTCCGATGATGGATTTAAGAGTATACATCTTCGAGCTCCACCAATTTCAATACGAGGCGGAAGCTGACCGATTTGAGGACTTTTTGAGACTCTGGCGGACAGAGTTGGCTCCCCCATACTTCATCACAGCTTCTAATGGGAGCTATAGTAAAAAAACGTGAAATAAATCGATGAGGAAAAAAAAAAAAAAAAACTAAATTGGTATTTATTTAGCCTACATCAACTATTTTGACGCTGTCCTTCACAGTAAGGTCAATACTCATATCAATTCCATTAGTTAAATTGTAACGAGCAATCCGAGAGTAACTGTTTATTTTAGATTTTAATCCACACGGGCAACTACACAAGGCACAGCACTCAAAGGATAAAACCAAAAGAGGAAAACTGCCGACACTAAGGAAGGAAACGAACGGAAGTTAAACAAAACGCTAACACAACTAACACACAACTGACAAGACTACTGACTGATTGACCGCCTCCACTCTAGTCTCTGCTCGGGTTTTTAATGGTTCGCATCTTTCATCCATCAAGGCTAAACCGATTGGAAGATGCAAGATGACCTTTTCCGACGGATGGCAAGTCTCTCCGTTACATCTATAACGGAGGGTGAGAACGGACGTTAAAGCTCTATTGGTTGACAATCAGCCAACCAATACCTGCATTAGTTAATCATTTTGACCAGCCAGCAACAACTACTCCAGCTCGTCAGCCGTATTTTACTCAAGAATATTTGGGTAGTAAGACATTTCTATGCACAACCAGCCAGCAGCAAGTAGTTATCATCGCAAAAGTTCTATTCGGCCAAGTCACGTTCCACCGCGTTTTCAACAGCAGCTCTACCCAACTGCTGATTCATGGGAACGTAAAAGTGAAACTCAACAAACGCAAACCTCAATAGTAAACGAGACTGTGCAGAGTAATTGTTAACCACCGAAATAAGCGTGACGAAAATGTGGTTAACTCATTGGCCAAAAGGGCAACGCTGCGATGTATTTAACACGAACACGAGGTTACAACGGCAAAAACGGGAACAACAGGTTGCGACTGCAGCCAAGACGAAAACGAATGAGACTGACCTCGTTGCCGCATCTCCCTCCGTCTTCGACTACGGCGGAAAGGCAGAAAAAGGGGTAAAACAAAAGAAGGGCGCTAACGCGAACAATTAGCTTTAGGTGTAAATGGGGTGGCGGAAGTGTAAGGGAGGGTAACCTATAGCAAAACCAAAGGGAATTAGTTTGGCCAAGGTCAGACAAGTTCAGACTTGTCTGCCCCTCGGCAATGACACGAACACACACACACACACACACATACAGACATACAAAACCAACACTTAAATTTACATTTATTACTAACGACTTCTGTCGTTAACAGCGGGGCCTATTACTGATTAAAGAGAGACACAATTATACATCAGTAACATCACATACATTCAGATTCTAATAGGCATAATTTGGACACCGGGCGGTGGTATTCTCCAGTAGAGGTCTTGACGAACACCGACCTGACGATTCCATCTGGACTGGGGATGATCCGAGCTACTCGACCAATAGGCCAATGTCCTCTAGGAGAGTTTGTGGCCACCACAAGCACGGTATCGTCCACAGCCAAATTTTTCTTATCAAAAAGCCATTTTCGACGGTCAGTGAGTGTGGGGAGATATTCTTGAAGCCATCGGCGCCAAAAGTGTGTCGTCATGACTTGCATAGCTTCCCAATGTTTTCGAGAATACAGTTTCTCGTCCTCGATGATGTCGTCTTTGGTGTTAGGCGAGCTCTGGACTAACAAAAAATGATTAGGGGTAAGTCTTTCGGGATCTCGAGGGTCCACACTGACAAAGGTCAGTGAACGTCCATTCAACAACGATTCGGCCTGAATCACGAAACCACGTAAAAGCTCTTCGGTAAGCGGACGTGATTCCATAATGGCTTCCAGAGCCGACTATGCTAATTTTACGAGACTTTCCCAAACGCCTCCGAAATGTGGCGCTAATGGTGGTGAAAAATGCCATTCGATTTCTTGTTTCACCATTTGACCAACGATGTTTGGCTCCTTGAGACGCTCGATGCCTTGTTGGATTGCCTTGTCCCCAGCAACAATTTGAGTTC
The DNA here is from genome assembly GCF_020631705.1 of Daphnia magna. NCBI lineage: Eukaryota > Metazoa > Arthropoda > Branchiopoda > Diplostraca > Daphniidae > Daphnia > Daphnia magna. The sequence goes on from NW_025533121.1 coordinate 447,980, forward strand.
CATTGTCGCTATACACGACTGACGGACGACCTCTTCGGGCGGTGAAGGAAGCAAAGGTGATCAAAGCAGACGGCAAATCGAGTGAGGCTGCAACTTCCAAGTGTACCACTCTAGTGTTGAGACAGGTTATCAGCAAAACATATCGTTTTACTTTGTGACGATAAATGGTGATGTTGCAAAGGGCCGAAATAGTCCAAACCCACATGAGTGAATGGACGTTGGAACGGAATAAGATGATGGCGCGGAAGCGGGGCCATTAAAGGAATGCAGGGAGTAGCTCTATGGCGTTTGCAATTAAAGCACTTGTGCAGATACCTTTTGATAGCCACTCGTCCTTTAATGATCCAATATTGATACCTTATTGAGCTGAGCAGTCTTTCTGGAGATGGATGAAACAGGAGATCATCCTCTCTCATGACGATTAAACGCGTGAGTGGATGATCGTGAGGCAGGATTTTGGGATGCTTGATGTCGAACGAAAGGGGGGCGTAATTCAAGCGTCCTCCTACTCGCAATATTTCTTCTTCATCCAGAAATGGTGATAAAGTAATCAGCGTCGAACTCAATTTTAAAGGCCTTTTATTCTTTAAAGCCTCTATTTTTCGAAATATTTCTTCAATTGCGCAGATTTGATGCAATGATTAGCAGCGTGCTGAATGCATTTGACACCAATGCGTGATTTGTCACGATCCAACAATTTCAATTTTGAGTTGGAAATGAAACGAAGGATCCATGCAACAATTCGCATCACCACGTCATAGTTGGAATTTCGTTCCAAAAGTGAGCGGAGCCTGTTTTCTTCAGCGGGGCCGTAAACGAGCCAGATCCAGTTGGTGGCTGATCCCTCTGGATCTTCAACAGAAGGTTCGGGAAGTTTAATGGTTATCGGCCAGGCGTTTTCTTCTTGCTGCAAGAAGTCTGGGCCATTAACCCAACGGTAATTCTCCATCATCTCATCAGGGAAAAGTCTTCTGCTGCACTCATCAGCTGGTTTTTCGATACCTGGGACATGTCTCCATTCAGTTGGTTGGGAATGCTCTAAGATTTCGGATATTCGATTTGCGACGAACGTCTGAAAGCGACATGTCTTTGAGGTTATCCACTGAAGAACAGTTTTAGAGTGAGACCAATAGATGATTTGAGTGATGGGAATACGAAGGGTCGATTGGACGAACTTCACAAGGCGTAGTGCCACAACTGCTCCTTGGAGTTGTAATTTCGGAACGGTCAGCGGACGAAGAGTGCCACGCGGTACTTTCACGTAACGAAATTTACGGCGACGATATTATTGCGATAGGTTACAAGTAGATATACCACAGAGCCAAACCCAACGATGGATGCATCGCAAAAGGCATGCAGCTGAATGTCTTGGATGTCACTAGACGAAGTTAGAGCTCGCGGGATCTTGAACGCTTCGAGCTGGCTAAGATTAGTAGTCCACTTGTTCCACTGGTGTTGAATTACTTCGGGAACTTGGTCATCCCAGTCAACACCGACAAGCCACAATTCTTGTAGAATTCTTTTGGCGCTAAGGATCACTGGTGATAAAAACCCCAGTGGGTCATACAAGGTGGACACAGCACACAAGATTCGACGCTTAGCACTCGCTTCGACGTCGGTTTTAACATCAAAGATGAAGCTGTCACTTCCGCTATCATATAACACACCTAAGGTTCTCTCCGTGGGCAAATCTTCTAGATCCAAGTTCAGGCGAGGCTGATTACGATCACCATCTGGTACACGTAACAATACCCATCGAGATGAAGAGAGCCATTGGTTCAGGTGGAATCCTCCCTTTTTTAGCAATGCTGTAGAATCTTTGACCGCTCGACTAGCTTTCTCTTCGGTGTAAAAAGAATCCAGAAGGTTATCTACATAGAAGTTCTTGTAGACTCGTTCAGCAGCTTCGGGAAATTCTTCACGATGTAGGTCAGCAATATGTCGAAGGACTTGGGAGCAGATGAAAGGGGATGAAACTGATCCAAAGATTTGTCGCTGCATTTCATATACGGTGGGTCTTTTTCGAGAGCCAGATGGACGCCATAGAAATCGTAGGGCGGAACGGTCTTCTTTCTTTACGCCAACTTGAAAAAATATTTGTTGAATATCCCCAGATAGGGACACCGACTTTTCTCTGAAGAGTAGAAGGGTAGCACCTATGTCATTGATGAGATTGGGACCCTTTAAGAGCACTTCGTTGAGCGCAACTCCTTGAAAGTTTGCCGAAGCGTCAAAGACCACCCTAACCTTTTCGGGTTTTCGAGGACTTACGACTCCATGATGGGGAAGGTACCAATTTCTCCCAAAGGTGCCCTTCAATTCACTTTCTTTGAGAGGCCGCGCGAATCCCTTTGCCACATAGTAATCGATTACGGCTTTGTATCTTTCAGCAAAATTAGAATTGTGAACGAATTTGTTTTCGATAGAGAAAAGTCGACGCAATGCACTATTGTAATTGTCGGATAATGCGATAGCATCTGAAACCCATGGTAGACCTACTTCATACCTGGTTCCGTCGAATTGAATAGTTGCATCGAGTTTCTGCCTCGCTAGTTTATCCTCGGTTGATTCTAGCGGTTGAGCCGGAGTTACAATTGGAAAGCTTTCCGTTTCCCACAATTCCTCGACTTGACGTAAAAGTAGTGCTTCCGTCGGTGATTCTTGTACAAGGTAGCAGAGTTTTTGCACCGTCATCAGTGGTTTGTTTGAACGATAAACCGTTGAATCATGCTGCTGCGTCCCTAATGTTAGATCGCCAACGCAAGTCCAACCAAATGGCGTCAATAAACCAAAGGGAGCGTCGGTTCCAACAGGAGGTAGTCTTTCATCGAGACGTAAGTGCAGCCATTGGTTTCCCGCTCCAATAAGGATGGTTGGTTCTCCAACATCAACCAATTTTACGTCTTCGAGATGAGGGTAACGACTTCGGATCTCCATTAACTCCTTCGGTGGGCATGGTAACTTTAGGTACTGAGTCGGCACAGTAGAAACTTGCTTTAAATCCAATTTGAAAGATCTATCACGACCCTTCACAGTCAGACTAACCGTAGTCGATTGAAACTGTGGGTCTTGGCCGTGAAACGAGCCAAAGGATACATTCCTTGCATTCCCTTTGCATTTGAGCTGTTTAGCTACATCTTCTCGAATTAAGTTAACGGTCGCTCCTGGATCTAGAAAAGCAAAAGTTTCTATTTCCACCCCGTTAGCTTGAAGTAACACAGGAACAATAGCTAGGGAAGTGTTGATAGCCATATCCCTATTTTTAATGGTCATTGCGCGACCATCAGACGATTTTGCTGATGGCTGGCCTGCATTTTTAGTGGTTGAAGCATTCGCGGTGTAAACTCGAGGTGCTCCGTGCAATAGAGGGTGGGGTCGTTGACCACAGTTCCCAATTTTGCAGACGATTTCGGTGGGACACTCAGTTCCCCGATGTGTTCCAATCAGACACCTGAAACATAATCGTTTCTCTTTTACCCACTCCACTCTAGTTGCAACATCTAGAGCTTTGAATGTGGAACAGGTTTTTATCGAATGGGCGTTATCACAATAAATGCATTTCATAATAACGCCTTTCTTCAGCGATGACGAATTACTCTCAGAGGGAGGACTTTGCTGCGGTTTCTTGACTGGTGGAGTTGTGGAGGTGTGAAAAACAACAGGACCTTTACCAAAGAGAGGAGTGGGTTTGGTGGAAGGCTTAGCACTTCCCGCTTTCTTTTCCTTCTGTGGAGTTGGTGATCTATGAGTAGACGGCCTGGTCATCAATTCACCCATCACCATCTCGTCTATCCACTTTGCTAGATCATTGAGAGTAGCTCGTGTTGGAGTCATCCGGTACACTTTCACGCCCCAGCTACTTCTCATTCGCGGAGGTAAACGGGAGATGACGTGTTCCAGAGTCATTCCCGATTCCAAGTCTTGCTAATATCCGCCGGTCCTCAGGGCATGCATGGCTCCATGAAGAGTTCGATTGAGCTTGGCTAGTGCCTCTGAATCATCATCTCGGATCGATGGAAGATTCATAAGAGCCATCAAATGGCTCCGAGCAACCACTTGTGGTTGACCATATCGCTTTTTCAGTTCTACTAAGGCATCATAATAAGTGGACGGATTGTCCAAGTATTCGGCTATGTAGGAACGAACTTCTGTAGTGAGCAACTGCTTTAGGAAAGCATGGCATTGAGCGTCCGATGGTACCACATTATGGATCATGTCCCTAAACGAAGAGATAAAGGTTGGCCATTCCTTTGGATCACCATTGAATGGCGTGAGCTTTATCTGTGGTAACGCATTCATTAGCTAATTTGGGCTGCACCCCGCTGAAGCTCCCCTTTATGGAGGTGTACGCCTGTTAATCCAATCATCGCTGCTGGACGATGGCATTAAAGGAGGTGGTGGACCACCTCTCCCCGATTGCTGTAATGGTCTAGGATTGTACTAAGACGTGGGCGGGCTCCCAATCGTTGATACAGGTCGAGAGGTATCGAATCTATATCGATCGTTAGTTCTGTCCATTGATTACCTTAATGTCGGATCAGGCGTTTACGGCCGTGAACTGTAACGATATTCATCCATGGTGAAGAAAGATTCTTCATCAGCTTGGCTCCGAGAAGCACGACTGGCAGTAGAAGCTGGCGAGTTACGTCGATCATCAAGGTAATGATCTACCTGTTGTGATACTCCTCGGACTTGAATCTCTATACCTATAATATAATTATAGGCATCTGTCATCGGCTTCTTGGCTTCCCATAATCTTTGATTGTACAAGAAATGGGCATCTCGCACTTGATCCAAACGACTATATATCTGTGTATTAAGATGGTTTAGTACGGAACGGCGCCCATGGTTACTAATCAGCTGCTCTATCTCACGACACTGATGCTCAAGGATAACGACTAATGTGTCTCGTTCGACACGTGCCACCTCAATTGCTCGAAGTCGCTCTTGCGGTGTAAGGGATACTCGGTTGCTGGATTCTGTTGATCCACTTTGACTGCCAACTCCAGTATCATTTCTGTTACGATGAACCAGAATACCAACATCTGGCATACTAGTTATGCTGCCGTCACGTGTCCGTGTTTGAGACATTTCGCTAGGTAAATAAGCTTATTGTAAACTTAAAGTTTCTTCTACTTGACGATTTCGCTCTATTCGTTATAATAAGACAAGTTGAAGCGATGGAATTCAATTTCACTTTTATATTGTTAAACCGACACGGGAATTAACATACAATATTCAAATGAATTATTTCCTTCGAGGTTGTTGGTCAGAATTCCGGAAAAGCTGACTTGAGGTTACCGTGCGTACGATCTGGGTCCTTGTGTTTCGGATTCTCCAACTCTTAGCAGGTTGTTCTGGTTCAACATGCGCAGGTTCAACCTCAGTTTCGCCAACTTCGCTCCTTACTCCACAATCGGCAAGATTAGGGACGAAATCGTCCGGCTCAGACTCTGGAACTCCTGGAGGAGTAGGTGGATCCGGAAGTTGCTCGACTGGTCGCGGACTGTATGGCCGATAGAAACGAGGTTTCTTTGGCGACGGCGGAGAAACAAAATCCGCTAGCCGTGGTCCAGTCTTCCGGAGTGACTGAGTAGATTTAACTAAAGCAGCTCTCAAAGCCTCCGGTGGTTGTGGTGGTGTGTCGTTATCTCTTCCACCTGAGGAACGAAAATAATCCAGCCGTATGCGACGTGGAGTAGGATCAGCAGCTTGTGGCTGTGAGATCGGCTCCAGCGGCGGACGTAATTGACTGGGCTGGCTGTCTGAAGCTGACGGTAAGTTTAGAATAAATTCCGCTACTTTCTGTGCAGCTTGAATCCAAGGCAGCAGCTCCAGTGTGGACAACTCTAAACAACTGAAGTTGCCAGGATAACTGTATATAAATAAACCTTAAAGTTTAGTTACGTGGAGCAGGAAGAATAACAGCTTGCATGCCTTGTGTTGGTCTCCGTTGAGCGATGAGTCTTGCAGTTGTCTCGCTTGCAGTCTCTCGATATGCAGGTTCCAAATCCTTGATATACTGGAAACGGTATTGTTCCTGCCGAAAACCTTTACGGATCAGCTTTCTCCTCAGCTTAGCCGCCGGAGTGTTCTTCTTTCACGGAATGATGAAGCTGTATTACTGATTGTAAACAAATAGAGAGTCAATAAGTAACAATCTACGGCCCTGTAAAGTTATCGACGATACGAGACGGACGAAAAGGTAATTAACAATCGACGGCCCTGTAAAGGGATCGACGATTGTGATTGTGCACAAGCGAAAATGAAATGAACAATCGAAGGCCCTGTAAAGGAATCGACGATTGTAAATGTGCACAAACGAAAAAACGAAATGAACAATCGACGGCCCTGTAAAGGTATCGACGATTGTATTAAAGACAGGCGAAACGGAATTAACAATCAACGGCCCTGTAAAGGTATCGACGATTGAAAATATTAATGACGGGCGAAAACGGAATTAATAATCGACGGCCCTGTAAAGGTATCGACGATTGAAAATATTAAAGACGGGCGAAAACGGAATTAACAATCGACGGCCCTGTAAAGGTACCAACGATTGTAAATGTGTGTTGGACACCGAAAATTACCAATCGACGGCACTGAAAAGGTATCGACGATGGTAAATAGGACGCTTTACAACTGGGATTAAGGATTCGGCTCCCCGACTCGAAGCTGAAGGACCGGACGCGGGTGAGGTCTGAGTCCCTGCGTCTACAAAAACTCCCATCGGAACCTTCGGCCTTACCCCCAAATCTCCCTTTATCTTCGCTTACCCTAATTCCCCTTTCGGGTGACGCTGAAATCCCCCTTATCCTTTTACTTTGCCTAAGTTGACCAAAATTCATCTACCCCCTTAACCGTAATTCTACGACCCTTCGGTCTCAAGGTTTTCCCCGTACACCTATTTTTAACCTACACAGAGCAAGATCTTTCCCGGTGGTGAAGCGAAACCAAGGGGCAAGAAGTTGGGCCGGGACTGTGGTCCAATGCCCAAGCAATTTAAGGTAACCGTACCAGCTGGTCAAACTTCCCAATGACCTCTCAACAGAACCCGCATCCTAGCTTATTACTTTACTCTTCACCTTCAGGGGAACAACCGGTTTGTCTTGCACCCTGCATCTCCACCATGTAACGAGCGAACCGGGAGTAACTGTTTATTTTAGCTTTTAATCTACGCGGGCAACTACGCAAGGCACAGCACTCAAACGATAACACCAAAAAAGGTAAACTGCTGACACTAAGGAAGGAAACGAACAAGTTAAACAAAACGCTAACACGACTAACACACAACTGACAAGAGTATTGACCGCCTCCACTCTAGTCTCTGCTCAAGTTTTTAATGGTTCACATCTTCCATCCATCCAAGCCTAAAGTGATTGGAAGATGCAAGATGACCATTTTCGACCCTTACATTTTTCCCCATCCAAATTATACATCCATGACACCTAGCGGTCGACTACAGCATCTTTTTGTAGACTTTTCACTTACTGTGATTTTCCCTATTTTTTCCAATAATTACTGTATCACAACAACACAAAACAAAAACGCAAAAACGAAACAAAAAAAAGATTAACAAAATAAAATAAAGTAAAAAAAAAAAGAATCCTTTTAAAATTTTCTAAACTGTAAATTCCTTTCCATTTCTATATTGTATACTTCTTTCACACACATATTTTTCTCTTCCCCTGTCAATCCCTCTTCCTAAACTTACTAATGACGGGTAGTATTCCATTGGAACAATTCAGCTGTCTGATCTACGACATGAAACTTACCCAAGTTTACCATGCAGAAAATGCTGCTGTATCTCATTGTAAATAACAGGTCAGCCCGTGTACTTATCTTACCTTATTAAATATGAAATTGAAGTCGAGGAGATTAAAAAACACGGAAGCACTGGTTGTATGTCGTAACTGTGCGGGGTGTTACGTTACTAACTGCCACTTGCTCTGAAAATAGTAACGGCCGTGATGCCGAGAACGGGGCTAAGCACAATGGAATTTTAAGATGGTGAACTCCTACCGAGGGCTACCCAGATCATACAATGAAAAACGTTGTGGTAGACGTGTCTGAAGCCCAGACCGGGTCGTCTGCTGTTGTAAAGACGGTGTATTCCCAACACACTTCCCACCAGAGCCCATGGTTCACGTCTCTTCCTGTTCGATCGGACCCGCGGCGGTCACGGATGGAGATACCTCTTCCTGCTCTGACTCCAACTCCAGCGGGGGGGGGCCTCTACGTCTTCCAGCTTGTCTTCACATAGTTCTAGGGGATGTAGCGACTGGATGGCGCGTTTGATTAGGTTCCCGTTCGGCGTTTTGACCATAACTTAACGGATTAAACCGTCTCTGCTAGTGATCAACTCCTGACAACTTCTCCTACCCTGATCTAGCGGCTGGGTGTTCCCTTGCAGTGGAACATGTCGATTTGGAGTAAGTAGTCAGTTACGAAGCGTTCGCAGATGTCGCTGACATATTCCCAGCTTTGCCGATCAATTTCCAAAAGGCACGCGTTGTTTGCATCGGGAGTGATGAGGTTCACTGCTGGCTATGGCGGAGTACATTCGACTGAATCGGAGTACATGGAAGATTTGGGGCAATGGGGAGCGGTCATAGCTTCCTTCTGCCACGTAGGTGAGTGGCCTGGCATTCACCATACTCTCCGTCTCAATAAGACTGCATTCTAGTTCCAAGCATGCGTGACCATTTAATAGCCGCATTAAATCCTTTATCGTCCGCGCCATGCGTTCCAAAACCCTCCCAACCATGGGGCTAGACTGGCGGAGAATATCGATTCGGTTTTCCACATTGCCAGAAGTTCGTGGATGGCTGGATCGGATCTTAACACTTTCATATAGTTGGAGACGCATCTGGATGTCTGGGCCTTGTCCAAGTACATAATAGACATGCTACTCCTTCTAGCGGAGAATTGTCTTAATGCTAGGAAGAAATCAGGTGCGGACATAGTTTTCGTTAACGCCAAATGGACGGTTCTAGTCAAAGCACAAGTAAATAGGCAAGCATAACTCTTCGGCTGTTTGATTTTGCCTTTCCTTTTGACTGAGGATTCACCCGCTTGGAGATTTTCTTTGCTTTCCTCCGTTGGTTCCATGTCTCGAGCTTCCGTAAGGGGCTCCATATCTGGAGGCTCTGTTATGGGCTTCAAAACCAAACCATCCGTTGACGGGAGATCCGTGAAAGCCGTGGGATCAGCTTGTTTGCGTTTTTACTGGATGTTGGGTGTTTGTAGTACAATGGCTTGCGAAATATATACCCGTGATTTCGAAGACTTTTGCTTGTTTCAGGCGATTTAATGGTAGAGGTGCAGCTTCTTCTCTAAATGGCCGTGAAGATAGTCGTTGGCATATGACGCAGGCATGCAAAAGATATTTAGTCTGTTGGCGTCCTTTGATAATCCAAAAACGTCGTCTTAGATCCGAGAGGGTATTTTTAACTCCAGCGTGTTTCAGCGAGACATTTCGGTCTTGGGTGATTAATTTGACGACTTGATGGTGAGTGGTCAATAAGATGGCGGGTTCAATTCCCCTGTCTTATAGCGCTAGCTCAACCCTTCTTTTTACTCTAATTACTCGATCACTTGCATCCCAGACGGGTCGGAGTGCGGTAATTTTTTCCTTTTGATGTGGTTGCCTCCCTTCTTGTAGGTCTTGGAACGTCTTATATAACGTCCTCGATAGGCTTCTCTTTGGAGCTGTAGATAAGTAGCTCCACTTTCGGCAGGTCCCCTACGGTAAGATGGTCTACCATTATTTGTTTTCCGTCCCCTATCTTGATTGGAGTTTTCACTTGTGTGGCGTTTGCGGGACGGTCTCTGAATAGTTACTATGGTTAGTATCCAGGCGGTTCTTCGGAGTAATCGATTCCATGACGGAATTCGATCCAGCTGTCATTCCACTTAAGTAGCTGGCTCCACGGAAGCCACCGACATGATGACGGTTTTGGATTTGGCTTCCACTTCAATCCACTCACAATTACTAGGTTCTCCTTCCTCGGGTGTTGAATCTGGTTTCTATGATGGACCATCATGGCCATGAACATGATGGCCATGATGTTTCACCACAGCTCGGAGTGTATCATCAGCGTTGCCATTGGCGCTACCCGCTAGGTGAGATCCGTAGGATTTTGAACAGCTGGGCATTGCTGCCACTATTTCGGTTCGCGAATGACTACTTCACCCGTTTTTTTTTTAGCCTTTTATAGGCTACGGCTCCATAAGCTGCCTCGGATTTGTTGCCGAAAACACGAATCTCTGCAAGTTGTATGACTCTTTTCGAGTAACCTATCCAGCGGGGGATTTTTAGGTTGGTGAACTCGTTCAACCCAGTCATAGCTGATATCCATGTAATTCGAATCCCTATGACCTTCGGTTGACCTTCTTCCAGTTTCTGAGTGAATATTATTATGGGATTGATAAGCCCCTTCTCACAGAGAAATATACGGACTATTTGGTCGTAGGTGACCCAACTACGTATGTTGAGTTTTGCCTCCTGTGGGATGAATTTTGTTTCCTTTATTCTTGTTTTGGCTGTGGAGGTGCTGTCGGCGCCTCTGAGGTAGTCGTCGAAGTAGATCTACTCCTTTAACTGTTCAACTGTGGTGGAGTAAAGTGGCTCCATTCCGTCTAGGTGCTTGTTGAGGGTAACTAGTAGCAAGAATGGGCTGGAGCTAAAACCAAATGGGACCACAATGGGTCCATTTGTAGGCGACTAGAGGCGAGCCTGGCGTTTCTAGCTCCATTACCTACATAAATCTTACAACTTCAGCGTCTTCAGGATGCAGGGTGATGTTCAAAAATGCTTTTTCGATATTTGCTATCCATGCGATTCGATGAAAACGGAATCGCATTAAAACGGCTAGCAGATCGTGGTTGACATTCGTGCTGGTTTCCAAAACGTCGTCAAGGTTCAGTTTTCAATTTTCCGCCCCATCGAACACCGGTAGAATTGCTGTGGTTGTTTTGTTCCGTCGGAGGACAAGATGGTGCGGTAGATAAGTTTGGAGTCCTCCGTAGTTTGATCTGCCTCCTCTACGAAGTTTTAGATTCGCAGTTGGTCGATTTCCTTATGGTAGGATGATAGAAGCGCTGGTGTTCTTTTGAGTAATTTTCAGTAGACTCTGCAGTCTTCCTTTTGCCACCAGGAAATTTTTCTCTAACCTCCAGTTGTCCGTTTTCCACGAGATTGGGGTGCAGTATCACCTATCTTCTTGACGGGTGATTTGTTTCCAAAGGAGCTAAGTGGATCGTCTGGCTCTACTGCATCGTAATTGTTTAAATTGGCGAAGTGTTCTAGTTTCCAAAACAGCGATAAATCGAAGTCCGTCTTCCGTTTCAATTCTTGTTTTACGATTTTCCGTTTTTTCTTTTTGCTTCTGGAGATATGGTCAGGCTCCTTGCTAGAATTTTCTTCCGTAGGCCTCGGCTGGGGTGGCGAAGATTCCTTGGCCTCATTCCCGGGTGCCATTTCCTCCTTGTTTTTGAAAGGGTTCGTAAAATTAACTTCTGAATCGTAGAAGGTATTTGCACTGGAGACCGATGCCGTAAATTTCGTTGGGGCATTGTTTCCGTTAACAGTCTGTTGTGCAAATTTTGTTACCCTTTTATCGCAGAGGACGGTGTAGTTTGTTGACTGGCTGTGTTTGCATGCATAGTTGGTGGGGCAGATTGTGGTTTCGTGATTGGCACTGAAACCTCTGACGCACCGTTTCTGCCTGGCGATGATGGTCTTTTTGTCCTTAAGGCTTACTGGACAATCTGTGGAGTAGTGGATTTCCCCACAAAAAATGCATGGTCTTGTGCTTTCTGGGACGATGTAGTTGTCCTGTCGCCTCGTTGGTGGATTTGACGGCTGTGTGTTTTGCTTTGAATTTTTTCTGGTATTTGGAGCTGGCTGGCTGTGATCTGGCTCCAATCGCCAGCTGTGAGGCCACTGGTGGCGGTTTCGCCGGCGTGGTTGGTGTCATCTGCTGTGGTATTTTTACAGTTTGCGACTTCCATCGGCCGTATCTTTCAGCAGCATCGACTTGATCCCTGACGAACTTCAGCAGGGCTGTGATGTCGATGATGTCGTTGGCATCAGAACACGACCATTCCTTCTGCCATTCTGCAGGAAGCAATTTTATTAGTTTAGTGCCAAAGACTTCTCCAGATGTGTCGTTTTGCACTGTGAGTGTCTCCAAGGCGTTTATATGTGATTGGAAGGTGAGCTGTAGTCTTCGTAGAGCTGCTACGTCTGTCATGACTTTACGGGAGCCAGGCTGTCGAATTTACACGAGTTTGGATGAGGGCCTTGGGTTTGGTGTAGACCCTTTTTAGTTCAGCAATGGCGATGCTGTAGTTAGCTCCGGTGAGCTCCAGGTTTTCAACGCAAAGGTATGCCTCACCTTTGAGATATTCTTTGAGATAGTCAAATTTTTGCACATCTGACATTGTGGACGAGTGGATGGAGGTATTGAAGCTCTACCAAAATGATGTCCACTCAAGGATATCTCCTTTAGAATGTTTTATTTGCCTTTGGAGAAGGCAATTTGACTGTGGCGCAGGTATGGCTGCTACTGGAACAGGAGCAGCCGCTACTGGAGCAGATTTGGCTGCTCCTGGATCTGCTGCAGATGCCATTTGTACCGTAGCTTGATTTTGAACTATTAGCTGCTGAATCTGTAAGGTGTAGGCCTATTGCTGATAAAGAATTTGGGCTACAAATGCTTCTTGTTGTTAATTGAGCAAATCTTGGAGCAGCTTGTTCCTGTATTTATCCCGTTTGCGATCTTCATTTTTCTGCTGGTCTTGAAACTTAGCGTCCAGTTTGTGTTAGTATTCGTCGCGTTTTTTTTTTGCGAGAGTGAGTACCATACTGATTTCTTCTTCGACTTCCGCTACTGTGGAATAATCTTCTTCGATTTGCTCCTTGGTGGCGTTGGCAGCTTGCAGAGACCATCTTACTTGATCGCCCGCCTTGATACATTTTTGGTAATGCCAGTTCAGGAGTTCAGTCTCCGTGGCAAGGTCAATATCCAATTCTGCTGTCATGGAGACGTCTTTTTACTTCTTTATTTTCTTCTTTGTCCTGGTGAGGTGGCCTTTTACGCCTGAACGTGTTGCAATCGCCGCTCCTGTAATCTTGACTTTTTTTGCTGGAACTAACTGAAGCAAAAAAAGAAAAGGGGCTTGTCTTTCCTTGCTTCTATCGTCGATGATACCGGGTTTTCAAACCTTTTAGTTATTGGCTGCTTAGTGGTTCACAGTGGGGTTCCACTTCTGGATTTCCATTAAAGGAGTGGATAAAAAGATTAAGGTGAAAGTTTTTTACTTTCGTTATTGCCACCAGTTGCGGTTAATGGAAGGGATTAGCGCTGTTCTCCAGATAGTGGGCGTATTGTTAAAACTCCACTGGTTTAGATTCTTCCTCCTTCCTTCCTTCCTTCAAACAGGTGACTGGCTGATGTAGCGAATTTCGATTTTGGCTCTTAGTTACCTTTCGGTAACTTCGAGCAATGTACCGATCTTGTTGTCAGTAATAAATGATGTCACAGCGTTTGGGCGGTGTTTTAACACGATTCAAGATAGTTGGTTATTAAACGGAGTACCAAAATTGGCTTTTCCAATAACATGAATGTTAACGACAGAAGTCGTTAGGGATAAATGTAATTTAATTTTTTGTTTTGTATGTCTGTATGTACGTGTGTGTGTGTGTGTGTGTGTGTTCGTGTCATTGCCGAGGGGCAGACACGTCTGAACTTGTCTGACCTTGGCTAAACTAACACCCTTTGGTTTTGCTATAGGTTACCCTCCCTTACACTTCCGCCACCCGATTTACACCAAAACTAATTGTTCGCGTTAGCGCCCTTCTTTTGTCTTCCCCTTTTCATGCATTTCCGCCGTAGTCGAAGACGGAGGGAGATGCGGCAACGAGGTCACTCTTACACTGCAATCGCAACCTGTGGTTACAACACCATTTTCGGTGTTGTAACCTCGTGTCGTGTCAGCTAATACAATCGCAGCGTGGCCTTTTAGCCACTGAGTTAACCACATTCCGTTCCGCTTATTTCGGTGGTTAACAATGGAGGTTTCAATGCAAGGTTTCAAGTATTGCGAACAAAAATTTATAAAGAACTTAACAAAGATTCACCATAGCGTAGTTTATGAAAGTTAGGTTGCATAGATATGAAATTTTGGTAAAAAGACAGAAAACATTTTAAATTTTGGAAAATAAATGGAAAATTTTGTTTTTTGACCGCTAGGTGGTGTGAGCATTCACTTTTGAGGTAAAAATACAATTTTTAAATTTTTTGAAAAAGTTTGTTATTTTGACCGTTAGGTAGCGTAGGAGTTCCCTTCTGGTGGAGATATTGTTTGAATTTGATAAGGAAAGAAAAGTTTGTAGTTCTGGACGCCAGATTACGTATCCATTCAGCTAGAATGCAAGTTTGAAATAATTTTGAAAAAAAATAAAATAGTTGGAATTTTGAGCGCTAGATGGCGCCACTCTACTCGAAAATTAAAAAAAAATTACTTTGGTGTTGTCTATTTCTAGATATATTTTAGAAAGTCTTTTTCTTTTTTGTGTTGTTGTGCAATTGTTAAATTTCGCTCCAAATTGAAAGCAAAAGAAAGAAAGAAATGGCAATCATATTTTTTATTTATTAATTTATTTTTGAAGGGAGAATTCAAAAGTTTTTTGTAACATGAAACAAAAAAAACATTTTCCCCAAGGCATTCACGTGGTGCGTCACACTCACAGACCCAAAAACTTAAATTTTAAATTAAATTTCAATTAAAGTAAGTGGTTCGAAGGAGCATGTAAAGTATAGGTCAGCCCGTGTACTGATCTTACCTTATGTGACGTAGAATTCAGAAGAAAACAATTGAAGGGAGATGGGCGAAAACGTCAAACGAGGGGGAATAAGAGGCTGCATAAAACAAAAAGAAAAGAGGCGTAAAAGGAAGAAGGCAGTAGTTTTTCTGGTAGGGTAGTTTTTAGTTGGAAAAGATCTGCTGGACAAAATTCGTTTCGACAAGCAATTACTGCAATTATTGTAAGTAGAACAAGTCCAATTTCATATTTTTTCTGTTTGTATTGCTTGGGGGATGACTGAACCGCCCCTTCCCCAGTTGTATGTCTACTCATGCAAATAAAGTTGGAAAGGCCACATGTGATCATCATTTGAAAAGTTTGTGATTTGCGAACATCACCTGGTGGTCTCCACCAGTAACTAAGGCTCGTCTGATCTTCTTCCCTCAAACGCACTTGCAGGAACATTTTGGCCATTTTCGGCCGGTGATTTTTTTATTTTCTGAAACGTAATAGCACTCCTACCAGGTTGGAATAGAGGCCAGGTACCTTTAACAATACTGTGTTCAATAAGATACCACGATGTTTTGCCGATAGGTTGAACACTATTTTTAACTTATCCGGTTTGTGAGGGTGAGTCACTGCATGATGCGGAACGTACCACCTTCTTCCCGAGTCTTCATTATTTAATTCACCTGATGAAACTTGTCTAGCGTATCCCAATTCAACGTATTCATTAATGGTCTTTGAATAACGCTTTGTTAATTCCGGTTGTCGTAGTAATCTCCTTTCCAAAGCGAAATTTTTTTTCAATATCTGATGGGCATTGTCAGGAAGTATTTGGCGGGGTATTCGCCACGTAAGGCCTATCTCATAACGTCCGGTATCCAGCAAGCGAATCGTCTGACCAAGAGAGGTTAACGCAGCTTGATCATCCGGGGAAACTAATTTCCCTACGTCTGGTTTTGTGACGATTGGCTCTGTTGTTGAAAATTTCTCTTCCAATGCTGTTAATGGGTGTTCTTTCGATTTTGTTGACGTGCAGTGACTTGCAATTATATTCTTGTGAAATGTTAGCTGGTTTAACTGGAACTAACTACCGTCCAGCCTAAAGAAGTCCGTATTGCTGTGGGGCCTGGCGCAACCTTAGCCGGCCATCTGACATCCAACGTTAGATGTACATCCAGGATATCATACCCAAGCAGGATGGTTACCAGTGTAACGAAGCAATCAAAATGTATATATCTTTGCAAGATACCCACAATATGATCTACTTGCTTATGCTTACCTTATATTTATATTATATTCTTATTCACTATTATAACCGTATTTGCTAGTTGCTTCATGTGCAATCATGTTGACCTCGATAAAACTTCCGGGTTCTGACTCACGCGTGTGATGTACCTGTACAACACGAACATCACGCCACGTTACAAGACATCCGTGATTGGCTACACGCGTGAAGTACCTATACGTCATCACATATCACGCCATACACGAAGATTCGACGTTTCATGGTGAACCCACTTTCTGACAGGAGTCAGACAAGTACCAGCTTGCAAGATGTTTAGTCGCCTTTAGCTTGAATTATCACTCTTAAACAGTAGAATTTTTATCTTGATGTCTTAGCTTATTCATCTTAATTCACTAGTTATTCCTCCCAACTTATTTTGTTCTTCTTTCCACTCCGAGCATCGCGAGTATTCGAATTATCTTCTCAACACGTATTCCAAATACTATACGTGTCGGCAAGTAGTATTGTTTCCCGTTTTTCTCCTATTATTCCCTCACGCTTGTACGCCCGCACTACCAAGGTAAGATCAAATTACTTTGTCTCGAATCTCGCGCTCAGTTTCCCGATTGGACTTACGTCCATGAATCCCTACTCGTTTTGTAAACCTTTCCGCCTCAGCTTAATAATACATAATCATCATTGTGGGTAAATACGCCTTTTAGTTTATTTACACGACCAATTGTCTTAATTCATCAACCCATTAACCCGAGAGGGAGAATGCTTTACACCAGCGACGTGTCAATTTCTTCTAGTGGTATTGTGGATAAATGGCTCCAACGAGCGATTTCCAACGGCCAATGGATTTTTCGTTTAGTGAGGTGAAACTCGGGTATTGTAAGAGCGTTCTTCATTGCATAGGCCACTGAATGGTTGCTGGATGCGATCGTGAAGCTGGTAGTGGTTGTCGAGATGTCCGATTCGGTTCCTTGGATCGACTTAAGTTTGATGAGATTGATGTGCTCTTTCAGTCCCAATTTTCTGGCCATCTCCGTACGAATTAAAGATGACTCACTTGCGCTGTCTAGTAAAGCATACGTTTTTACCCAGTTTGCTCCGTTGAAAACGAAAATCGGTAAGACCGCAAGTAAAATGATGGGATGGGGATTTCCGCTATTCGAGATATAGTGATGGCTAACAGTGCTCTCTGTACCACGTCTGCTGATCCTTGAAGCACCATGGAGTGGATGATACGGTGTACGTGATTAACCATTGGTGTAGATCATTGAGATCAACGTATTTCGGTCGCATTTGGAACGCAAACTTCGCCCATCAATTGCTTCTTACGTCGGGAGGTAACTTGCATGACATTTGTTCGAGAGTGTTTCAATAACTCAATTTTTCGACTTGTTCTAGGGCCTGTAGCGTGGTGACGGTGTCGTGGAGCTCCGATAAGAATTCGTATAAAGCTGGGTGGTCACCCTGTCTGCAACTTGGAAGGAGAATAAAATGCTGTATATGATATCTAACCAGTTGCTGGACATCCTCGTACTTTTGGCGATGCTCCTGTACTGCCCTCTCATAGGTTCCTGGTGTCTGTAGTAGATGAGCCATTCTCTTCTTTATATCAGGATATAGAACATCTCCAAGAATCAACAATTTATGTTTATTATGCAGAGTGGTATCGTGGACAAAGGTCTCGAAGTTTGCAATAAAACTCGGCCACTCCTTGGAGTCTCCGTTAAAGGGATTGGCTCTCATTCACGATACGAAGTATTCTAACCATTGAGTCGACGTTCTTGTTCCTGTCTTCTTGTGAATTCCCGAAAGATCCTGTGCTCTGGACCACCGAAGTGGCTCTGGACGAATAGTTTCATTCTCGCACTGTTCCTTTTGAGCTTGGAGTGCATTCTCTTTAACCTCTTGAAAATTGCTTTCTAGTTCCATGCGTTGGCGTTTGGCTGGTTCGTCAGATGTTTCTGTCGGCGGTTGCCTTTTGCTGGCTATTAGCAACTGTTGTATTGCTCGATTCAATTTTCTGACTTTCTCCTTAGCGGTTTCTTCATAGCTGGTGCACTCGCTTGTGTCTCCTTCGCACGCTTCTATGGACTTCCGTTGAAGCTCAAAATTAAATTGTTTTCTAAAATTATCTACTAGACACTCTTGCGTTACCGCCTCCAAGCTTTCCTTATAGATGGCTAGTTCTTCTTTTTCGAGTGGGGGTTGCCGTTGTAGGCCGTTGATGATGCGATCTAGTAAGTTTTGTTATCGAGTTTTGGCGTTCTTGAAAAGCCACCTGGCGATAGCTTCTTCTATGTTGATGCCTTCAATGCCTTTTTCTAGCTGAAGGCGTAAATTTGTGAGTAATTGGAGCTATATGGGATAACAGAATTTGCATACCGTCAACTGAGCTTAAGCTCTGGCTAATCGTGCTCGAGCCTGAGCTCTCTTTCGAAACGTGGAAAGGAATACGCCGCTAATCAAAACGTGGTATGGCTTGAGCCCCTATCGAGAATGTGTGTGGTCTGTTCTATTTCTGTGAGTGTAAAAAACTCGTCAGTGGTTTGACCCACCTCTTAGTAAAATAAATTTTGGTACCTTCCAGAATTCCTAACTTAGCCTTAAGTTCAAGTTTCAGTGGAAATATATTAGGTCTTCACCCCACCCTGGGAGATTGCAAAATGACCCGACCTGTTACTTGCCTTGAAGCGTAATATTTTAAGGCATTTAAGAAAAAGGTCTAGACTCACCCAACCCTGCCCTGTCGTGTCCATCACCCTGTCTACCCTTCCCCTTAAAGAAATACAAACAAAAACCCTTTACTTCGCCAGTAGGTGGCTTTAAAAAATTAAATCGGTGTTCGGATTTTTGTGCAGGATACTGTACATACTAAAATTATTTTGTCAACATCGCTTATTATCATGTCAGCGTTTGTCAGCATCGCCCCAGCCATTGTGGGTAGAAATCATTTCATAACGCTCTAACCACTGACGAGGGATTTCTGTTTGGCTACCTCAAAAAATAGGTGCGCTTATGAATTTCCTGACAGCTGCCATAGCTGTGCCTTGAAGCTCCTGCTGATGTGTTAGAGGTAAAAAAAGGTGTTGTCCTATCACAGGAACAATAGGATGCGTTGGCTGAGTTAATCTGCTTCTGAGTCAGATTCCGAATCTGACTGATTTACAGGGCTGTTTAAACCACTCTGAAGGACTGTCCCTACTCTTGAGACAGCCAAACTTTCTCTAGAGGTTGAGATTTAAGAATCTTGTGTCTGGCTGGCGCTTTACTGTCACAACAGGGCAATGTGGTTGACAAGTCAGGAGGCGGATGCAATCGTCTTCTTGGATCTTGAGGGAACTAGGTAAACACGGATTAGTCTTTTCTGGATCGACTATAAATAAAGCAGCGCAAAATTCGTTAGAAACGGGTAATGAGCTGCATTTCCATGATTAAAAGTCACACTGGACTTTAACTAACTATTGTATTTTTCTTCCGACACAGAATGGACAAATGCAATGTGACACAAGAATTAAAATAGGAAAGACTTAAACGTTACTCAACTTCTTAGGCGTCTAGCAGAACTCTCGCTAGGACAAATGAAGACGGGTTTTACACTAATTTTTGAATTTACACCCCTTCCCTGAGGTTATATAAATTCACTGTGTTTCTAAGGCTATTTAAGAATTTCCTACTTATCTAGGAAAAATGTACGATTCTTCACGGAAAGTTTTAGTATTGGTAATTAAAGCGTCGACTGTAGCGTCTCTCGGAATAGATAACCACGTATGCTGTTGTCCGCAACATCTTGTAAAGTATAGTTCAGCCCGTGTGCTGTTCTTACCCTTTTAGAGATGAAATTAAAGATGTAGAATGATGAATCACGGGAGCACTGGTTAAATGTCTGAAGGGCCAGTGTAGATCGTGTACGAATCGTCGTGTGCGTGTCCTGGGTACATCGTGTATTATACCATGTATTTGTCAAACTTCTCCCCCTAGTTGGAGGGGCTTAGCGCCGCTTGTACATGGTTCATCACTAGAAGACGACGGTGGAAATTGGGTAAATCGTGTATGGAGCCTTCCGTGTACGTGTATTGGTTTGGTTTTGTTTGTCAATTTGAAATTAATACGACACGATAGTTTAAAATAAATAGAAAAATCAACAAGTCCAGTCTTTTTTTATTAATAATAAAAAATTGGCGAAATCGAAAGGATTGCCATCCGAATAAGCAAATATATATCTAACATATTGTTTCAATAAAAAATTGTTGAAAAAAATTTCTTGCATATTGCAACAGAGCATTTTCAAAAACGAAATGATGAATGCCCTTGTGGCTTGACTTTATTGGAAATGACCATATGGACATTTTTGTTGTGGATCATTCCCTTGGGTCACTCGTTTTGGGGAGTAAGTCAGTGGTGTAAGTTGTGAGAAAACTAATTGACCGTTTGTGATTGGATTTAAGTAATCCGTTCTCTGTTGTGTTTCCTTCTCGTTTGAACTTACGGAAAATGGTTTTTAATAAAAAACAAACTGGATTTATGCTGAGCATCATTTCTATGTTTTCGGATAATACTTTACCTGCGTATATAATCAACGAAGAAACAAATTTCCCATCGCATGCTCTTTTGCCAAACCCAGGTAAGATTTCTGTTAAAGATAAACATAGCAATAGAATGTTTCATTAATTGTCAAAATGTTTACCAAATCGTTTTTTCTACTTCATTGTAGAAAGATTACGTATTTATCATTGCATTTCGTTCCATAACAAAACATACAACTTAAACATATCTATAATATGTAATAAAAATGTAATCTATGTTACATAGGTACAAAATTCATGATTAGATGGGAAGGCGAGAAATTTGAACAGGATTGGCGCATGGATGGATATTGTTGGCGTCAAACAAGGGGAAAAGTGACATAAACCATTCAGAAAAAATATCTTTTTCCGGAACACAGTGAAGATTTCAAAGGGGAAGAGAAGGAGAGCCGGTGCACTATCTTTTCCCAGTCTACTTTCAAATTAAGGATCAATTGCGGTGAAACTCCAGAGTCCTTTACCACCCAGTATAACAAGACAGTATTGCATCACAAAGAATATCCTAATGAGGTTCTGGTTAACTACGAAGGCGACGCATCGTGATTCAACAAGGAGTATTCGCACGGATATGCAAAACGGCTTGAGAAAACAGAAAAGCCTCTTTACCGTACTACCCAGTCAGTCTTAACAACAGCAAAAGAAAGAAAAGATGACCCACCTTCCCAAGTATATGGCGACATCATTGAAGGTGTAGGGAAGAATATGAAAAAAAACAGGCTGTACAGGCTCCGAGGAATTTACAGCAAGTAAAAAAATGCACAAAAGGCGGCAAGAAGAGCAACAACACTTAGCCATGATGCGCAATACAGCGCCTACTTATCTGGCATTGAAACAAATTTCATGCGGAAGTTCGAGCTGTATCCCGAGTTCAATTACGCGTGTTTGCATTTCGGTGAATATGTATTATACGTTATTTATTATTTTTTAATTATACGTTGCAGATTTTAGGTACGTCTCGGATAACAATTAATTTACATTTTTAGAAATGGCTGATGAATTCCAATTGCTGCTGGATCGCACGGATTCACCGGCAGTCGTAATGGAATACGACACGAACATTGATCTTGTAAGCTTTAACGTTAGTTGGCTTTCATTCCACCATACAGAATATGAAAATCTTCCTGGAAATCCTATTCCCACCATCGGTTTAGCCTGTTTTTGCACTCAAAGAAACTTCAGTCATCCTATGAATATTTCTTCAACAGGATTAAGGAAGAAATTAAAAAGATTAGCGGAAGCTAAAAATATCATAATATGCACAGATGAAGAGCAAGCTATAGTTAACGCTATTGAAAAGGTAAGAATATCGGGCATTAAGTTGTTACAGTTTAACAGATTATATTTAGATTTATGTCATTTTTTGTTATATAGATTTTCTAACATATTGAAAAAATGTTTTCTTTTTTTATATTCGACATTTTTCGATTGAGCCGTATACTGGACGTATCTATGACATAATTCTTGTATACTTCCAAAATTGTACGTTATATTATTTTTTTAGGTATTTCCTACTATTGAAACAATTAGCGTGTTGATGTTGATTTAGATTTTACACCAATTACATTACAGCAGCAAAAACTAAAGGGAAAAAGGTAACAGACGGAGGGAGGAATCGGGAGAAGACTAACTCACTGACTGCCTCGCTGGTCGACTGGTGACTCGACTTACTGCTGGTGAAGTTTGTCCGTCTTTTATACGGTAACACAGAGAGTCGAATTTAAAGTCAAACGAGGTCAGGCGTGTTCAAAAATATAAGGTCGGCGGAAGAAGGCTGACTTTACCGTTAGAGTAATAAAAGTAGAAAGTGGGTGATTCGGGGCAACAAATTTGGGGTCAAAACTGGGCAATAAAAGCCACGAGTTAAATTTTACCGTTTAAATTCTGATTTGGTCGACGGATTCTTACATGGGTCCCCGTCAAAATAGATTGCGTCTCGCAATCTCTGTTCTCAAGATAGTAAAATATGCAGTTGAAGAGAAGAAAATATAAGACAGGAATATTCGAGGAGCTTTATCGCGTTGGTAGCTTTCCTCAGATGGAATGAGACAATTTTCTTATTTGGAACGAAATACAGCGAAGGAGAAAAGATACAGCATTAAACGAGTAGTGACGCAGACGTCTAGGAGCGCGAAGCTCAGTGTGGCGTGTTCCGTTGAAGGAAATATATACGCCTTTGAGCACGGAGCTCGATAAAAAATAATCTGAAGTAAAGTGTCTAAGCCTAGACGGTCTTTTGAAATCAGATTTACAACAGCAAAACAAAGAATATGAAGAAAGGGTGGTGACGCAGACGTCTACGAGCGCGTAGCTCAGTGTGGCGCATTCCGTCGAAGGAATTTACGCCTTCGAGCGCGGAGCTCGATAAAACAAATCTGAAGCAAAAGTGTCTAAGTCTAGACAGTCTTTACGAATCAGATTCAAAACAGCAAAATAATGAATATGAAAAAATGAGTAGTGAGGTGGACGTCTGGGAGCGCGGAGCTCAATGTGGCGTGTTCCGTCGAAGGAAATATGTAACGCCCTCAAGCCCGGAGCTCGGTACAGATACAATTGCCTTTGCAAGAGGTGTGCCTAAACCTAGAACACAGCTTCGCAAACAGATGTGTCAATAAGAGAAGAAGCAAGATTCTAATCTCAATAAAACTTCAGCTGTTCCAAAATAAAAAAAGATAAAGAATAGTTTGCATGAGAATGTCCTCTTTGGTTAAGTGGAGGGATAAGAGGGTGGAATAGAAGTGAAGTAATTTTTTTTTTTTTGCTGTAGTCTATATAAATCTGGAGGTGTCAAATTCAAAGGAACTAGTTTTAGGTGGAAAAATTATGTAAGAGAAGGGGGGTCTAAGATAGTTGTGAAATAAGTTGGATCGGTTTCAAATTGTAATGTTGAATTTCCAATGTCGGTTTGGTCGGGTATTCGCGTGGTCTAGGTGATGGGGGCTTAGGCGGCTGGGCAGACAAGCACGCACCGTCTTTGCGCAAAAGCAACGGCTCTTTCGTGCAACCTCTTCTTCGTTTCTTAATTTTGACCGTTGGCCGTGGCCGATCAGAGACTCTGAAGGTTTCGGCTTGTACAGCGTTTGAAGCGCGTTGATCGTCACCTGGCGTCAAGTGGGCATCGTGTAGGATCGAGTGTAAGAGCTCCAACTGGTCCAGATGTTTCAGCCCGGGTTGGTCTTCGTGGTCATCAAGGTGGTCGGAAGTCACAGCGATTTTTGGTTCCTTTGTTCTCACTTGCCGACGTGGTAACAGCTGCGTTTTCGCAAGTTGGTTCAGGAAGAGGGATGGAAAAAATGCAACTTACAGTCCTTTGATGTTCCAACACTGATGCTCGTATGACAGATTCATCCGCGAATATGCTGTTTCCATTTTGGTGATTTTCCTTGTCTTCGTGTTTTTCCGGGTGGGAAGAGACTTTCTCAATGGTGACTCGGCTTGCGACAATAGCAGACGAAAAAACAGGTCGAGATATTTTAATTTTCAGTGTTTTACTTACAAATTTTTTTAGTTTCTTGACTTTCTCCAACCACAATGCCTTTATTTTCTTCTTTAAAGGTTTTTCTTTGATGTCGGTGACAGAATATTTGTCTTCAATTTGTGCCATCATCGGCGAAGAACTGTTGTAGTAGAGTTTTGGTAACGCGTCCGTAACGGCCAAGACTTCGGTCGGCGGGTTCGTCCTCGCTGCCACCAGATGAAACAATTGGCGTGTTGATGTTGATTTAGATTTTACACCAATTACATTACAGCAGCAAAAACTAAAGGGAAAAGGTAACAGACGGAGGGAGGAATCGGGAGAAGACTGACTCACTGAATGCCTCGCTGGTCGACTGGTGACTCGACTTACTGCTGGTGAAGTTTGTCCGTCTTTTATACGGTAACACAGAGAGTCGAATTTAAAGTCAAACGAGGTCAGGCGTGTTCAAAAATATAAGTTCGGGGGAAGAAGGCTGACTTTACCGTTAGAGTAATAAAAGTAGAAAGTGGGTGATTCGGGGCAACAAATTTGGGGTCAAAACTGGGCAATAAAAGCCACGAGTTAAATTTTACCGTTTAAATTCTGATTTGGTCGGCGAATTCTTACACTATACCTCGTGCTAGATGTCACATTCACGCATGGATGAATATAAAAATGAAGTTAAGAAGTCTCGGGATCTCAACGAAGCCTGAATTGGAAAGGTATCGTGAACAATTTTACGAACTTCTACACCATGAATCGTACCACGCAAACAGCGTTTCGCTGGATACCTTACAAAGACATGTACGGAACAATGTATGTAAATCCTATAAAATTTCACTGAAAATTCATATTTAAATCATTTTTAGGTTTTTTCAGTTTATTTCGAAAAAAATATTCACCCTGACATGAAGGAAATGGGACTTTGGGCACTAAAGGACTACGGGGTTTACAATATTATCTCAACAAATAGAATCGAATCCTTCAACTCCCTTTGAAAAGGCGATTCGAAAAGCACAGAGGATATGACGAAGAAAAAATCATCGATGGAAGTGCCGAAATATCACGACATCGATTACTTCAAGTGAAAAGAGCTATACGCAGCGTCGGAGAAACGTGAATACTTCGCAAAGAACTGAGGCAGTGTTACCGGTTGATTGATGACGATAGTGAATTGTGCAACTTGGATACTGATGTTCTTGTAAAAGGGAAAAAATTACTAGAGGTAACGCGTAAAAATTATGTACAAAATATACCCAATATGTATTTTGTATAACATATGTATTCATCGCTAGGTTGACAGCACTCCAAAATTATCGAGAAGTACGTACCCAGTCCAACTATTCTTTGCCGTGCACAACTTATAATATTGGAGAACAGAATTTCATTGGTGCCTGAGAAAAAATGTTTCGCTATCACCTCAACCAGCGCTGACACACACTGTGTCACTTTGTTTTCTGGTGAGAATGGAGACCCAAACCAATACTGCACTTGCCCGGGTACCATGACGTGCTCCCATATACTGACTGCAATGATGGCGATTGGATATGTTCCACGACAGTCAAAAGGATGGTCGAATGGTACAAGACTCCGAAGAAATATAAAAGCTCGAAATCAGGAACTAAATTCCATCCTAGATCAAGCAAGGCAAACAGAAGGCGCAACGGTTACAAGAAACTGCAAAGAATAAAAAAACAGGTAGACTATTCACTATCATCAAAAAAGTATGAAATATATTGTAAAATGTAAGCTTTAACATTTATTATTTTGTTACTAATTTCCGACAACCACAAAATTCATCTTAATGTAATTGCATAACCATATATTTATTTTACTCATTAGGAAAGTAAAATTGGTGATGATATATTTTCGATGAATCGCGGAAGAGAAGGAATTTTCACGATTGGAATCAGAGCATTTGAAAGAACTTGATAAAGAAGAAGAAACGAACCCAAGTGGTAATCTGGTGATGAAAATGACGAAGACCTGAATTGGAAGAAAAGAAAACAAAAACATAAAGGAAAAAATAAGGAACCCATATCCATTGTGAAAACGATGAAATAAGGCGAAAATGAATATACAGAGAGTTATGGAGAATCCGAACGTGAAATTGATGGAAAAAATAACGAAAAACAAGTACAAATTGAGGAAGAAATACCCATGGACTTCAACAACGAAGACACTTTACATAACATTTAACCAGAAAATACAGATATTGATCAAAGAAACTCCCATACCAACACCAGTAGCTCTGATACTCCCAATTCTAACGGGAGTAATTCCTGTACTTCCATTTCAAGCAAACAATCATCTACAGATTCAGAGAAAAAGAGACTTTCCTGGTCATTGGTAAAAGAAACGTTTCGTATACACTTCATAAGAAATAGAAAATATGTAAAATGCGTGCATATTTGTATAACGATCCACGTTCATTCACAATGTTACCAGTAGCTATATTTTATTGTAGGTGAAGAAAATTAGAAGGACAACAGTAAAGTACTTGCAGAAGAGTCAGGACAGCAGCCGCAACAAGAAAACATTATTCAATTTCAAGAGAAACAGGACGATGCCAGTAGTATGTTGGAAGATCTAACACAGCTATCGGAAAAACCCCAAGTACATAGTGGTTCACCTAAAAAAACACAGGGTATTTTTTACTAAATCTTTCATGTATTTCATAATTCTAAAACTAAATTTATTTTTCATTGTACCAAATTGTTTTAAACACTGTGGTTTATGTAAGCATAATCTTTTTTTTCTCATGTGAGAAATTATGTATTAAATTTTATATTTTGTTTGATTTTTCCAAAGAAGATTGAAAGGTCATTTTTTCATGACACATTCGTTCCCGACGCAGAGTTGAAAAACATCATAACTCCAAAATGTTGGCTATCTGATGTCCACATGGATGCAGTGTCAACAATTTTGCGGAAGCAATTCAAAGACATTGGTGGATTCATAGATGTTATGTTTTTGCAGACAGCCAGTTACCCTTAACCAAAAGAAGCTAAGTGGATTCAATTTCTCCCTAGTCCAGATCACTGGCTTGTTGTAGTTAAAGGTTTTTTTGGGTCCAGTACAATGCGCGTTTACGATTGGTATGAATAAATATTTGTTGTTAGCATAACATAAAATATATATCACATAATATATATTTTATATGTAATATGCAAACAACTATTTACATATATTTGTCGATTACAGTTGGAATTTTGTCGAAAGTGGACGAGCACAAGTTTTGGCCGCAATTTCGTCCTTATGCCGAACACCAAACAAGGAAATGACATATGAGTTAGCATCTTGCCAACGGATGTCAGAGAAGGAAGTAGGGGACTGCGGCGTTCTTCTATAGCATTTGAAACGGCAATTGCCAATGACATAGATCCTATCTATTGTTATTTTGAAAGTCGTGCCATACGCCAATATCTTTTGAAATGTTTCACAACTAACGAAATAACAATGTTTCCCTATGCCACACGAAGATGTACGACTAGGCAACGACGGCAGTTGACATGCCCTGTGTTTTTCTATTGCCGAAGAACAGGATTAATGGAAACAAGTGATTGAGATCTCATTGAGTGTGAAAAGTGTAAAGATTGATTTCATAGGATGTGTTGTAAGTCTAATTACCCTTTGAATCCTGACAAAGTGATTTGAAACTGCAATAACTGTAAGTGAATGTCAATGTTACCTTACTAATTATAATAATGTTTCCATTCATTTAATTAAGATAATACATAAAAGACTAAATTTCATATACTCAGTAATAAACAAAGTATACGAATCACAAAATGTATATATCGTTTGGGCACAAGCATGCAAATACCTAAAGTAGCACAATACCACTTGTATGTTTAAAGTAACTAAACATTATTAATTTCATTCAACAATTCAAAAGAATTCAACACTAATTCAGTAACGTCATCATAAATTCAAGACGAAATCACGATTTACCCGGAAATCGTGTTGTACTGTATACGGCGCTAAGCCCCTCCCACTAGGGGGCAGAGTTTGGCAAATACACGGTATAATACACAATGTACCCAGTACACGTACACGATGATGCGTACACGATCTACACTGGCCCATCTCTGTGCCGTGCGGAGTGTATTTTGTTACTGGATGCCCCTTGCCCTGTACATAGAAACGGCCGTTAGGGCAAGGGCGGGGCTTACACATAATGCAATCTTAAGATGGTGGCCCCCTACCGAAGGCCACAAAGTAATATAATAAAAACGTTGTGGTAGACGTGTCCGGCGCCCAGTCCGGTTCGTCAGTTCAGCTTCCCATGATGAATAACACCAGGTGGAATTCACAATATCAACTCGTCAAAAACTCCTACAAGAGATCGTAATCTGCCCCTCCCACCAAGAAAAGTTGAACACTTGCAAGAAGGACGGCAGCTTTTACCATAGTCAAATCAATATGCTTAAAGAGCTCTTCCTTTTCTTGGACCAATCAAACAAGCAACTGATGCTTTCCATAAATCTAATGAGACCATCGGACTCGTCATTCCGACCTATTTTGATGTTTCAAACAGAGTTACTCTTGATTCGAAGCTCAAATTCAGATTCAAGTCCCATCAGAACGAAAGAATGCAAGAAAATTGCCGAAGCATTGAAAAGTTCTATCGTCAAGCGCATGAATGAGTGTCTAAAGGGCCATTTCTGTGTGATTCGTAAAAAACCACATTTCCTAATACTGCATGCTCGTTGACATAATGTTCATCTTTATATGGATAATCTACATGAGGGGCCACGTTGGTTTCAAGATTCAAGTCGAAAGTACTCCTGTCAAATGAATTGTAAATAACTTCTTTTAGTATTTCATTCTGCAAAAACAAAATACACGATTTATTTGGATTTGGATTGAATTTGGACCAAGTTTGCTTAGTACTGATTTTTTGTGGTTCTGATTGGGATCGGAATTAAAACACTTGCAATGATTTGGATTTCAGTCAAATCCGGCAAATGAAGAAAATCCGAAACACTGATTAGATTACCTGTTGAAGCAGCGAATGTAGATCCGATTCGTTCCCCTCGTCACGTTACTCCAATCCCCATTAGAGAGAAAAGCCTTGTTAATGAAGAGCCAATCACACCAGCAATCCAAGTGAAATATTTGTTTATTAATTTGGGGTTTCGATTAGGGGAAAAGATCAGTTGTTAGATGGGATAGGTGATCGCTACGGTAGAAAAAGCGAGAAACCCGCTAAAAATGGAGTAGTTACTTGGTTGGGTATGAGACGTGGTTTAAAAGGAGAACAATCGCGTGCAGCTTTTGTAAAGCAACGAGGGGGGTAATTTAAGGAAGGGGAAAAGGTCATAGTCACCTCATGGTCTAACATTAGAGGTTCCAGAACTGTCGTCTGCTAGGTGTTTCGTCTGCTATTTCCACGGACAAATTTTGGGGCACTCTGCTAGGGGTGCTGACTACCCGGATCAGTCATAACATTCCCTCCATAACGTTGTCAACAATGGGGAAAGTAGTCGCTTGTGACTGTTTTTCGCGCTGTTTTCTTCTGTATTAAAAATTAAAAAAATAACTATACAAATAAAGGAAACCTGAATCAATTCGTCTTTGTATTATAAAACTTAATATACATTAATACCATCTTAGACAGTTTGCGCAGCTTATGCTGTCTTCTTTTTTTGATTTCTGGCTAACCTCATTTTTTTTACCGTTTCTCTTCCATGTGATGTCGGATTTCTATGTATTCAAACATTAAAAATGGGACCATTTCCGTGCAATGTTTGTCGCAACAAATATTCGGCAACACAATGCAGTCCGTCGGACGTCCGACAGATGTTGGGGTCGGATGTTGAGTACATCTTTTTGATATCCTCCGGACAGCCCGATATCCGATCTGGATGATCTATGGATGTAATTTTTTTTTTACCGCCCTCAACAGCACCGTCGGACATTCTAAGGATATATGAACGGGCTTTCATTTGGCTATAAATATGACATGCATCGGACCTCTAATCTTGAATAAATATTAGGCTATATCTGGATTCGAACTCGGGTCTCCGCCAACCTCCTATTTGAATTGCAACACGATGCTCTGCCGAAGGGGATCGGCTAAATATGTGCAGATGGTATGTTTACGAAACTTATCACGTAGTAAACCGTTCATTTGGTCAGTTGTTCAGCATCCATGGCTTCGTCACGAAGTATGGAAAGTCCAACCAGATTCCACTTCTCTATGTATTCAAGTCCAGTTGCAAGCTATGCGATTATGTCGTGGTGCTTGAAAAATTTAAATCTCTTTTTGATCCCAACTATGAACTTTGTATAGAAGAAGTTGTTTTAGATTAAAAAACAGCTACTAAAAGAGCATTTGAAGAGGTTTTCTTGGAGGTTAAGCTCTTTGCTTTCAACTGTCATTGGACACTAAACGTGTATCGTAATTTCAAAAGACTTTCGATGGCTTACAGGACTGATTTAAAACATCAACGAGTGAGTAAGAGAAGTGTTGGCATTGCTATTTGCCCCTTATCAAGAAATTCCAAGTTGTTTCAAAAGACTGAAGGATTGATCAATCAAACTAGTTACTGATTGGCATGAATTGAACGAAGGAAGAACGGATGATAATCTGCCTCCATTTTCTATTGCAGATCTGAAAATATTCTTCGAATACGTGAATGGCGACTTGGTGAGTCTTGTTTGGTCCCCAGAAACCTTAAGTGTCTTTTTTCAAGAAGTGCGGGAAAATAATGATGCCGAAGGATGGCATTACCGGATAAACCTGCATGCTACGAAAAAGCATGCATCATTGAACCTCCTCATCTGATTGAACTTCTTTATAAAGAAACACAGATAAATTTAATCAATAAAAGATTGATTCTTCAACATAACATTTCTCGTCTACAACAAAAAACATTTATTATTGAGCAGAGCATAAATAAACAATACAAATTTCCATTTGAATAATTATAGTGAGTTGTGTAGGTCACAATATGATTTTTTTTAATGTTTTTCATCACAGTTTGTGAAGCAGACTTCTCAACATTCATCATAAAACAATTTCCATCATTTGAAATTGTTCCCTTAAGAAACACATTAGTATAGTTTTATCGTTTAGTGACTCGTTACAATAGTAAAAATACAAATTAAAAGAATACTAATAAAATAGCTAACTAGTATGAAACGGAAAGAAAAATTTATAGTGGTAAACAACGCAGACGGTAATGGCACCGCTAACGCCATCTCAACGGTAAACTGAAGGTCAAATAGGTCAAATTTGAAATTCACGACTTCACCAATTAAACAAATACCAAGTGTTTTAAGGTACATTTTTATTAAGGTAAATAACAATCATTTTAGAAGTTAGAGGTAAAATTACTATCTATCTCGTACCGATGATCTCGTACCAAAAGAGGACAGGGATCATCTGGTGGCGCAGCGCTCGCTCACCGCGTGCGTATATAAGGCTAGCCACTCACACTTATTTTTCATTATCCATCTCGGTGCCTTTCTGACCAGCTGTTTAAAAGTAGTGGTTTTTTCATGACAAAGATATTGTAATTGATTATTTCTATCTTGGCCCGATTATCTCGTACTAAGTGCTTAAAGAATCCCATCTCGTACGGTCATCCGGTAATAAATTAGTGGTTTGAGATGAAAGTTGTAACGAGACAGGGGTAGACCTCCATCCTTCAGGGTCTAAAGAGTAGTCACCGAGTTTGGGCTGAGGACCAAAGCTTGTGATTTCTGTGATGATTGTTGAGTTTTTTTGTGAGCATTGATAGACGCTGATTGATGCCCCAGTAGTTATCAACTTGCTACATGTGGGCAGTAATCCATTCACTGTGTGGTGTGGTGGCGATAGCAGTTTTGTGTGCCAGCACCCTATTTTCACACTGTAGAGTTCAAATTTCTTGATCTATTCCATTTATTCCATCGGTAGTTTGGTCTTGTGTGTACTGAGAAGGTGCGGCTCCGCTTATTTCAGCTAGAATTATGTCGTCAATTTTTTCTGTGTCTTCTTCCAACGTTTTACGTGGGTGAGCATTTTGGTCAGTTAAAGAGTGTAGACGCAAGACAACCTTTTCCATTACTATTACTTGTTTGTAGGATTTTTAGACTAATTACAATATTTCTGGGTAATGGTATTGTAAACGAAGTCAAGCTGTTGTTCGACATCACAGATCCTTTCTATTCCAATACTATTTATCAGGTAACGTTAAGCGATACCTGTTTCCACAAGTCTAAACTTACGCTGTGAAACTTCCCTTACCAGGACCAGGACCAGCTTCACACTATTCCTGTGGAGATCGAAGCTACAGTGAATTCACGCCCCTCACCTACGTCTTTGGTGACGACTAATCCTACAAGGTCCTATCCCCTCAAAGGCTACTTACAGGGCGCCAACCTGAAGCAACCACTGATGTACCAACAATTTGTGACATGAATCGCTCAGACTTAATCAAACTGGATAAGGAACTGAGTGAGTTTGCACTAACAGGGTGGAGATTGTGGCAAGAGACCTACATCGCGGACCTTAAGCGATTTACAATACATTTACAATACATTACAATTACCACTACCCAACCGTATCGCATTTGCAGTCAAAACAAAAAAAATTGCATGCTTTTTTTGTTTGTATTTTGCAATTTAAAACAATGCCATCTAGCGCTCATAAGGAATTTTTATTTTTTAGGCTACCGGGGTTGTGTCTCTTTTTTGTGGAGGATACTGTACGTCGGAGACGAAAATTTCAAATGGAGAAAAAGAAGGCGAAGGTGAGATGGATGAACTTGGAAATGGATCAGACCCTGTATTATGTTGCGAAGAGGAGGCGGAGTGCATTATGCATTATGCACGGCACGTGCAGCCAATCAGAAGACGTTTACTTAAGAGATTGATGGTGACGTGCGTGCAACCAATCAATCAGTTGTTTATTTAACCGCGTGATATGCGTAGCGCGCTTGCGTCAGATGCATGTGTTTAAATGGGTCAAACCAAAGCGTCGATGACTAACAGCTACGATGCGACTTACAATATTTGAGGACCTACAAAATAGAAGAATATTTAAATCAAAGAGTGAAAATACGGATATAATGAATGTAAAAAAGGAGTAAATATAAGAGAGTAAAATGTAGGCCTAATAAGTCAATATATTTGTGGGCCTTCGTTATATCGCTCGCAGTTGTGCGAGATTACGTCCCGTAATCAGACTGAATGCGTAGCGGTGCGTTCGTTAAGGGAAGTTCCGGTGTGCAGGTGGTGGCAGCAGTGTTGTTTCTGTGTCACGTGGTGGTGCCGGTGTTGTGGCTGTCGCACCGGGGACGGTGATGTACAGCATAGTCTGTCCACGGTAATTCCGGACGTAGTTGACTTTGCGGGTTGGATTGGTTTGTTCGGCCATCTTTCTTCTCTTTTTTTTAGTGCAGGAAGAGAGCGTGCATGTGTATTGTGTATTGTAGCGTGCATGATATTTTCTGTTTTCGTTCGTAGCGTTTACGAAAATGCTTATGTATATTCCCTCGGGTAAATCCATACTCCGGGAAAATAAAAAGAGAGAGGTAGTGCCTAATTTATCACCCTGCTCCTTTATTGTGGCCTCTACAATTTAAGAAGATCTCGACTTATAAAAATCTACGTTGGACTCAGAACCATTATCATTGATGTTCCTTTCATTAAAGATATCTATGGGTAGAGTCTTCTGGCTGCGGCAGTATCGAAAAACTTCCACGCTTTCCGGTAAATCCATACCGGAAACAATAGAAAATGAGAACCGGTGACTTAACTATCACCTTTCTCCCAGATTGTGGTATATACTACCTGAGAGTTCTTTGAGATATAAAATACCCTTTTAACTGCAATAATGACTGTATTAGCCTTCGTTTCGCAGCCCGCAGTGAAGTAAGAAACGGCAAGGGAAATTATTCAAAGTAATATTTTCTTATCGTATCCCTCATATAATTTCTGTGTCGGACTCAAAGCCATCTTATTGATGTTCCAACAATTTTTGTTTGCGTTACAAATATTTTTGTGTAACGGTTTTTCGCGTCACCAGGATCAAATGCTGCTTTGATTGAAGTATACCTTAGTTTTCCATAGAGTTCTTTGAGCTACTTGTGAAGTTGATGCTGTGTTATTATTATTATTATTATTTAAATAAATAAATATTTTTTTTTGCGACTGATTTAACTTTCTTGGGATAAATTTTTTTATTATTATTATTATTATTTTTGTTTTGTTTAAACTAGCCCTATTTTACAGCTGGTACTACTGGTTTTTCTGGTTCAGTAAAGGGTAGATACGTTACACCTAATCAGACTGTCTCTACTTCGGCACGAATTTGCTTTATATCCTACTTGTTGACAAAAATAACAAGAAGACGGTTTTTCCCGGCCTTTATTTTGTCTTGAATATTTAAAACACATTTCGATGTTGTGGTTTTCAAGGCCGCAATTTGCACACCCTATGGCAGACTGCACAAACTTATTGTTTTGTCTAAAACTATCTTGACCTGAGTTGTTTCGGTTAGTCTTTCTGAAAGGCTTTACGGTGTATCTGTCGGTAGCCGTAGGCTTGTTTTTGTCTAGTGAAAGTATTTGAGGAGGCGGGCATTGAAAAATTGATTTGTTTTGATTGGTTCGACGCATAATTGTGCCTTCCTTTGGTGGGAGAACCGTCCCGTTTTCTTGTCAGACGTTAGACTGTATCAAGCTGTCTAGATTTTCCATGAGGTCTATTAATCGGTCTATTTTATGGTTCAAATTTGTAAATTGTTTTGTTTCGTGCATAGCATACTCGGTTGTCTCAGAAATAGAATTTGGGGCGTGATACAAACTGAAGGATTGAAGAGTATTATTAGTCGATTGTAGAATCGGAAAACATTCTATGGTCTGGTCGACAACATCGGAAAACGAATCTGACGCTAAAGAGGAATAACTGGGATTCTTTGAAATTACACTTTCC
The DNA here is from genome assembly GCF_020631705.1 of Daphnia magna. Classification (NCBI taxonomy): domain Eukaryota; kingdom Metazoa; phylum Arthropoda; class Branchiopoda; order Diplostraca; family Daphniidae; genus Daphnia; species Daphnia magna. Next base: position 483,004 of record NW_025533121.1, read on the forward strand.
CTTGTGGTTTTGCCAATCTGCCTGTTTGCAATATCTAAATTTGTTATTGTGTTGTCTGTTAGAATATCGTGGGATGTGATAGACAGGTTTCCGTTGTTAATGACATCTCCATTCGGCTTATCATTGCTCTGAATTGTTACTCGGTCAATTTCCGATTTTACGTTTAAGCTACTTAATTCGGAAGCAATGCTACTTTGGGGAAATAGACTGACGGCGCTTTGTCCTTCCGTTAAGGGTTCGAATTTAGAAAAAGAAACCATGCTACTTGTTGGTAACTTAATTTGTTTGGTTGATTTTCTAGACGTAAAAAAACCACTTTTTTTATAAACGACGTTTTAGTTTTTCTAGTTAGGTTTGACTGCGTCTCAGATAAAAGAGTCTTAGGTTTATCCACTTGGGTCAAGGATACAGTGTTCAAGGTGAAATGAGTGGCCGTTTTTTGAAAGCTCGTTTTCCATTCGGACAACAAGGAGTCATGTTCTGCAACATTAGCTGAGATTGGTAATATTTCCATTGACAGTACACAACAACACTGTAAGTGAGTTCGAAAACCGCTGCCACCAGATGTAAAGGAGTACACGACGTTGTCATGTTGTCTCCAATACGGAAAAGTTTAATTTAATGCGGCGTCTTTACTCACAATGTCTTGTATACTTAGCAAGCATAAAACAACACGCACGCAATAAATAAAAAGCCGTGTATTATAAACCGATTTTCAACAGGTACCCGTAGAATAGTTAAACAAGCTCTTAAATTGAGGAAAGAAGACTCATGACACTTAAAAGTTACCAATGGGTACTAACTTCAAGGCATAGACGTAAAAAAGTAAGAGTCAAACAGCTACTTAGTGATTACTTAAAGGGTACTTATTCTGCGGCTTGCAAGAGTTACGGTAGCAGGCACGGCGGGAGAACGAAAGAGGCTTAAGTTGGCACACGGAACAGGTAGAGTAGATCTGACTAACCTTTGGGAGTTTGCGGTGGCTTTTTATATGTTAGTCATCATCCGGTGGGGGACATACGGGACAATGTTAAGGTATAGGCGGACAAATTCGGGCGGTATCGGGCGATTTTGGACGTCACGAAGAGGTAAAGGCGGACCAATTCGAGCGGTATCGGAAGAATTTGGACGATTGTTAAAAATAGGCCGGGCAGTTTTGGGCCGTTTGGGCAATTCCCAATAGACAAAAAAATTCTATTTTTAGCCACGGCAAGTTAAGGCCATTTTGGGCGGCTTTTGACAAATCGTAAAAGTTTCTAGTGGGGTATCAAGTTAAGGAGAGTTTAAGAAATAAGGTCTTAGTCTAATTAAGCAAAAAAAAGGGCAAGAAGGGGCTTCGCTTGGCGTTTCGTTACACATGTAGCTCGAATAATGGTTGCGAAGTTGGCGAGTAACGTAATGATTTTTGTATTTTTTTTCTCCCCAGTTTAGATTGAGTCAAAGTTAGAAGACATCGAGGTCCATGAAATATCCTTCGAAGGATGGGTGAGAATTCGAGAGCGGGGTGGACCATATTCCACCCCAGTGATTTGGCGACGAAGGGCTTACCCTTCCGACGAGTGTCATTTTCTTTCTAGCGTAGCATTGGATAGCGAAGGAAGAAGAAAATAGAAAAGAAGCGGAAAAAAGAATATAGAAGAACACAAGATCTCAAGACTATATGGGAGCAACTGTGAAATAAAAGGAATTCCTCTAACTATTATTCACGGTGTAGTTATTGTTCGAACTATAAAAATAAACGTAATTGAACAAAATAAAATCAATGTAATGTTACTTCATAAATCTATATTTTCAAACAAGAAGTTATTTATTAGAGAAAATTCTACCAATAAGTTAAAGGTTCGACGCGGTTCGTCGGGTCGCTGACGGGTTGGGTTGTCGGGGCGACTGACGCAAGGTAAATGCACCCAAGAACCGTGTAACCCGGGTAACCCGTCTAGAACACAGTGCGATCTTCCTCGCATAAACCTCTTAACTCATACTACTCGATTCACTTTACTTCCTACTGTTGTTTATTTATATTTTGATAATCAAATCAATAAAACAACTATCGTTACGAATTTTCTTCTATTTTATTTACTACTGGGATAAAGGAAAAGTTATATGCGAATAATTCGAGGAAAAAAGAACAAAGAGAAAAGAAGGACAGAATAAGAGAACGATAGAGCGAATTTAAAGAAGGACAAGAAAAGATAAACAGATTTTTTAAAGAGGGAACGATGTCTTTTTTTTATCCAGGAGTTTATTCTTTCTACGTTTACCTGGTTCTTCGAATGGACGACCTGGTATTGTGGCTGCACCCAATCCTGCACAGCTGGCTGCTGCTGATGGGCGTTGCTATCGTCGTTTCGTTGCTGCGGCTGTTCCTAGTATTGTATACCTTCATCTTCTAATGAAGGTCGGAATGGATTGGCGATGTTTCCGAATATATTCGTCGGAAAAAATTTTTATCTACTAGAGCTGTGTCAATATTGGATGTATTGTTCATTATTGTTGCTTCATGATCGTGATCTTCAATCGCAATGTCGTTTTCAGGAAAATCTGTTGTGTAAGAGGCAATCGATTTACGGAATCGGCTTTCAAAGTCCGACAGGCTTTCAAAGGGGGGACAAGGTTCCCTTTTCCACAACATCATTTCATACAAGGGTTTTAGGCGGTTGGCATGAGTACGTTGCCACACATAGGAATTATCAGCTATATCTACAGTATTATTGTTATTGTAAAAGGATCATGGATTTACTCATTCTTCCCTTTACGGAATAATTAAATTAAAAGTGGTTTAAATAAATAAAAAGGAGACGGTTGATCCACAATGCAAGTGTATTGGCTACTAAGTCTAATCTACAGACATAAATAAATAGAGGTGTGACATACAGTACCCACGCCAGGTATTGGATCACCTCGGTCCAAAAACGGCGTTTTAACCCGCGCGAGATAGGCCTAACGGTGTCTCGCGCGTGAATTTTTTTAAAATACTAAGATTGCTCGTACGAGGTAAATTTTTTTTAGCAGAAAGATAAAGAACTAGTCTTTATCTTTCTGATTTTTAATTTGTAAAAAGTATAGTTGTTATATGGGAAAAAGGATCATTTTGAAATATTGGATCACCCCCGACATGTGCTGCATGGCTATGCCGTCGGGTGTGGGAGAGGGTCGAATGGTCAGAAAGGGATCCAAATTACAATCAAGTTTCCCGACGGCATAGCCGCGGGTAGGGACAACGAATGCAGCACATGTCGGGGGTGATCCAATATTTCAAAATGATCCTTTTTCCCATATAACAACTATACTTTTTACAAAATAAAAATCAGAAAGATAAAGACTAGTTCTTTATCTTAGTACAAGTAATCTTAGTATGTAAAAAAAATTCACGCGCGAGACACCGTTAGGCCTATCTCACGCGGGTTAAAACGCCGTTTTTGGACCGAGGTGATCCAATACCTGGCGTGGGTACTGTACCAATTGTAACAGTTGAGCAATGCGTGAGGGAATGGTCTAATTCACAGAATTAACTTAACTGAACTGACTGGTACCTTAAACTGAGTCTCAGAGCTCGGCAGGAACTGCAAGGTGCTCAAGAGGAACTAAAGGAATTAACGAACTAGACAGAACTAACAGAACTGCCTGAACTAACAGAACTGTTCTATGAGAGGAAAGTCACGGCCTTTTTATATGGAAAAGATGCGGCCGTGACCTGAATAAAGAAAACCATAGGGAAAGAAGGCTCCGTGCAAAAGCCACCCCCGACTCGAGTTGACAGTTCTATCAACTCACTTAAGTCGAATTTTAGGGAGGTTAAGGGGTATCCATCCGCTAGGATGAGTAACGGAGGGGTGGGAAGAATTATAGTTTTAAGTCGGGAAATTTACGTGAGAAAGCGTGAGTTTGAGGTATAAATTAGTATTTAATAGTCCTGTGTTAAAGCCACCCCCGAACTGTAGTGACCTTTCGGACAGGTCACTTAACTAGGGTTTAAGTGAAATATTAGTAAAAATATTTCTATATCTACGGTTATTTATGCCTTGTGATCTTAATCTAAAAAAGGGGTTGAATGTTCTGGCGCGTGCGGTGCAGGTACATGAATATTCTAGGCGTGGGAATAGGTAAGAAGATGTTCTAAAAGTTTCCGGCTACACGGGGTGCTCCCATGTTAGTCGGCTGATATAAGAATATGTCTTCGGGCGGCGCAGGTGTCTTTTGGGGAGTCGATGGGATAAAGGTCTATTCTGTTGCTGCTTGCAGTCTCATGGTAGGTTCAAGTGGAGGCTGTGGGCCGAGGGATGTGTGGGAGATAAATTAGAGAAGCCATGCTTGCAGAATGTGAATTCTGTTACATTATTGACTTTTACAACTCTATAAGGTCTTTTATATGTTGAAGTAAACTTCCTACTATCGCCGTTCTTAACTACGCGAATACTTAACAAAACTCTATCTCCTACAACATATTTTTTCTCTTTCGCACGTTTATTATCTTTTTCACGCTGACGATTCCTTGCTTTCTCGCTTTCTTTACGGACTCGTTGAAAACTATAACGTAAACGAACAGCTAAATTTCCTACATAGTCGGATACAAGTTAAAAGTTTGAGGGAAGCATCTAAAAATGTGTTAATGGGATTATTAGGGTCTCTACCATGGACTAAATAATAAGGGTTACAATTGTCGAAGAATAAACTGAACTACGATAGGCAAATAAAACGTCGTCTCACATATCTTCCCTATGAGCATGTTTACCACCTTTTAATTCTTTTCTTAACATAGCGGTTAGTGTACGATTAAACTACGGGATTGTAGGCCGTGGCGAGCCTTTGATCAATTTTTAACTTCCTACAATAATAACGACACCATTTCGAAGTGAAATGCGTTCCACGATCGAAAACAATTTCTTTGGGCATTCCATGTCTTACAAAAATTGTCTTATTTACACATTCAGATGTGGTCTGGGCATTTTGATCTTTCGATGCGAGTGCTTCCACCCAGCGATTTAAATAATCTATAATAACTAAAATATGACTAAAACGGGAGTAATAGGGCTTAAAAAGTCAATTCCAATTACTTGAAAAGGGGCTTTAGCAAGTTCATAGGGATTTAAAAATGCTTTATAAGTGGAAAAACTATTAGCTGTACAAGTTTCACAAGCTTGACAATATTCTAAAATATCTTCTCTCATTGTAGGCCAATAATAAAGATTTTTAACCTTCAAATAAGTTTGATAAAAAGCTAAATGTCCACCCATCGGTGCGTCATGTAATTCTTTTAGCACATAATGGCGGAGTGCTAATGGCAAAACTAATTGATGATTAATTTCTTCACGTTTACTATCCTTGGAAGGCAGTTCGTATCGATGAAGCGTAATTCCAAAATATTCAATTCCCTATGCCCAATCCGGAATGGTTTGGTCATATTTCTCATCAAGTTTTCCTTTCTCCAAATAATTACGAATGGCTATAAAACGTCCGTCTTCTAGCTGTTTTGACAAACCAATTTAACATTATTCGGTACTGGTTGAATATTAGCTACTTTTAATTGGGATAAACAGTTTTGATGGATACGTCCAGGCCTATACTTTAATTCAGAATTTGTTGCAGCTAATAGGATAGCCCATCTAGCTAATCTAACATTAATATCTTTCTGATTTTTCAGCATTTGCAAAGGTTAGTGGTCACTAATAATTTCAAAAGGTTTATCCAAATGTAATGGCGGAAGTGTTTAATTGCATTAATCACAGCTAACGCTTCTTTTTCTGTTGTACTGTATTTCATTTCGGCTTTCGTTAGTTGTCTACTGGACTAGGCTATTGGATGTTCTTGCATATCCTGAATTTGAGACAATACCGCTTCTATTCCATATTCACGGATCAGTGAAAAGTAAAAAGTTTTCATTAAAGTTTGGATACACGAGAACTGGGGAGTTACTAGAGAATTGCGCAACTTCTTAAAGGTAACCTGTTCCTCAGTTTCCCACGCAAAGGGTTTTCTTACTTAAATCTGTATGAGTTAATCGAGTTAATGGCTTAGCTATTGAACCAAAATCTTAAATAAATCTCCTATAATATCCGGCAAGTCCAAGAAGTGATCTTACTTCGTCAACGAAACTTGTTGTTTTGTAATTTACTATTCTGTCGATTTTACCGGGATCGGGTTCAATACCGTCCGTCGAAATAACACGGCATAGATAATCTACTGAACGCTTAATAAATAGACATTTGTTGATTTTCAATTTTAATTATCTTCTTTTAATAGCTTAAAAATTTCTCGAATATCGCGTAAGTGATCCTCAAAAGCATCCGAAAAGATAATGTCGTCATCCAAATAAACTAACGCTTTACTTCCTAAGACGTTTCTCAGTACATAATTCATTAGTCGTTGGAAAGTGGTTGGTTCATTGCACAGACCCAATGCCATTCTTTTGAATTCATAAAGATTATTTCTACAACAAAAGCTGTTTTTTCAATATCCGGACCATGAACTTGAATTTGCCAGTAACCGGAGGCTAAATCAAGAGTAGTGAAAAAAATCTTTCCGTATAATTTGTCTAACATTTCATCAATGCGTGGCATAGGAAAAGAATCTGTCTTTGTAATGCTATTAAATGTTCTGTAATCGACGCAAAATCTTACTAATCCATTCTTTTACGCTACCAGCACTACAGGGGAAGCCCACGGTGACTTCGAGTTTCGGATGACCTTTGCATTAAGCATCTCTTGCACTTTGTCTTCTAATAGTTTCCTTTGGCTGTTAGTTACTCTATATGGGCACTGTCGAATGGGACCTCGTCCTTCTGTATCAATTGTGTGTTTAATGAGATTAGTATTCCCTAGTTCCGAATCTTTTGAAGCGAACAAGTCGTGAAAGTCATTTAATAATTTAGAGAGTGGTACTTGAAATTCCAGGTCGACTTCCGAAATTACAATAGGCTCGGTTATTTCGTTAGGCCTAGCTTCCGGTTGGTTTAAAGATATTTTTTCGATGACATAATGAATAATTTCAATTACGCCTAATTTGGTGTTTCTTGGGATTCTGACTTGATTTAACGAATGATTTTCGACTATAATATTATATATTCCATCTCCCGATACTTTTCCGATAAATTCTTCAATATAAACTCCTGTCGGCAAATTTTTCTACTAGTGTAAATATAAATGCTGTGTTGGGAGACACATACGGAAATGCACCTTTCAATTGGCCGACAATCACGAGCGATGTCTGACGATATAGCGCCGTATTTTATATCGGCGTAACTGCCATTTCCGGTGCCCTAGAAATAGCTGATGGATCTTTCTCATCTCTTGCTAGATAAATGCTTTTGGTTTCTCCATCGAGCCGAAATGCGTATTTCTGAATGGCGTCCCATCCAATCTTCAGAAATACCATTTGTAATAATAAATTCTTGCTGTAAAATTGACTCTCCGTATCCAACGGGCAAAGTCACTTTTCCCAGCGTAACTTTTTCTCCCCTACATCATAAAAATTGAATTCAAGTTGACTGCAGATCATCTGACCTCCAGGGGATAACTTATTAAATAATCTCTCATAGATAATACTTTTAGACGAGCCTGTATCAAATAATGCTTGTAACGGGACCTGGAGAATTTTTAATAGAATTACTGGTGTTGATTCATTCGGAATGGTTGGTAATTTTGCGAGTTGTCGGGATTTAAAATGAGGGCACTTCATCAACTGACCCGAAGCTACAGTTGATCCCTTACTGTTTTCCTGAAGTTGAGGGGACCTGGGATGTTATGCCTATTGGCGTTTTTGGACAATTATTAGATCTATGTCCTATGTCACGTCACGAATAACCGACGATTGTGTAGGCCTATTGTTGGGGTCGTTTGTAGGCCTTGATAATGACGGAATACCGTTTGAAGGCCTATTTGGCTGGTTTGAAAACTGTATTGCCGTAATTGTTAGAAAAACGTTGGGGCGGTGGTCTCCCATTACCGTCTTTGTTAGCCGTCGGCATTGGAAACGAAATTTGCTTCTTATACGACGCTTTCGACGGGTACGAAACGTCTTTTTTATTGAGATAGAGTTTTTTCACGCTCTGGACAAGTTCATTAAGGACATCTCTAATCTGCTCTCGGTTTTCTTTTCACCTGCCGGATTATCCTCGAGGCGAATACTAGCGACTGCCTTATTCACCATTTCTTTCTGGTCTACCATCATCTGTTTGAGCTCTTCCAACTCCGCGTTATTGGTGTCATGAGGCCGTCAATAGATTAAATAAACTCCTGGTTTTCACGATCGGTTTCTAACGCTTCTAGCCTGCTTGCATACACACGTGTTGATGCAACAGTTCGTAAAATCTTCATATTTAACTTTTGCCTGCAATTTGGAATCTAACCTCTCCATAAATTTCTGCATTAAAATAATCGTAAAAGACTTTTAGAATGAACTACAGGATACGCACCCTAAAATTTCCTGTAGCCGAAGGGCATAGTCCACGACTTTTTTGCTTGGCTTACGTTTAGCTTTGTTAAATTTCTTAAGATATAAGTCAACGTTGTCATCGCCATGAAAATAATCAAGCAAAGCCTCTTTGATCGAATCATAATCATGCGGATGATCTTTCAAAACGGCTTGAATGATGGAAAAAGCTCTGTCTGTCAATTTTGCACGCAACATTTGGATATTTTTCTCTACTGACCATCCTGAGTCGTCTACAATACTTTCAAAAGATTCTAACCAAGAGTCGAAACGAGTGGTAGGACTTCCTGTAAACGAAGGAAGTAACTGCAAACGGGAAAAAGTGTACTGATTATTTTGGAAACCATCTAGATCTCTAGCGGTTGCCACTCGAGTGGGAAAGGGCAGTTGGCCATATTGCTATTTAGATCTGCCGGCTGAAGTCTTAAATTTCCCTGTCGCGAATTCTGAGACTGTTCTATAATGCTACCCGTAGACGAAAGAGATTCTCCACAATATCCTCCGCGTTCCTAGGCGGTGGAATCGGCGTATGGGGACGTCATATCGGGTGCCGATTGACAGATGGCCGAATAGGGCAGTGGGCGGCAAATTGCACCTGTCTAGGTTCTCGACCAACTCTCTCCTGCGTCGGCGGTACTTGGCTGTGATGCCGCGGACTGCTGTGGTACCTCTCCCGCAGTATTCAACGGTAGGAATCGTCTCAGTCGTGTCTTGGTTTTGGAGAGCGTTTGTTGGATCTCTTCTGCGAGCTGTACGTTGTTCGGGTTGTTCACTCCCGGAAGGTTGTCTAATTTCCTCAGCAACGAGTTCATCTCTGGGACCAGCGGCTCCAGTGGGGTTAACAGGCACAGTTCCCGCAGGTACAGGATGAGATTCCGGATGTCCGCCAGAAATGTCTGTTGGTAGGCCAGCAGTAGCATCTCCAAGTAGATGGATAACTCTTTCATCCTCGCACGACAGCTAAAGGTAGCGTTCCTCTCTGTGCCTGACCGAAGACCCAGAATCCAGAATAGAGACCACAATAGTCTTGTCTTTCTTCGGCGTGATGTTTTGCAGGTCCGTGATGCAATAAATCAGACCCAGCAGGAATGCCAGGAACTGTGTCGCGTACGATGTGAAGATCGCTGTCAGGTCGGATGCCTGTTGGTCCGATGTCGCTGTCTTCTTCACCCGTGGGTGGTGTTGCACCTGTAGTACATACGTCAGGTGTCTCAGCAGGATCGTTGGTTTCGTCCACACCGTCGCTGGATTCGGGTTTACTAGGTAAAGGTTTGACAGCCGGATGTCCTGAATCAACCAAATCAGCTGTACCCAGATCATCGGGCACAATTGGTTGTAATGGGGTACATGCAGTTTTAGACCCGCCAGTAATGACATCCTATATCATTATGGTAGAGTTCAAAAGAGAGCTGCCAACATTATGTAATACATCCCCGTGTGAGGGTGGATGGTATTACTAGAATTAAAGTTTATTGTATTTAAAGACACGGAACTCGGAGGTGATAAGGTGATAATGATTAAGGTGTATTACTGAACTAAGCCATAAGAGCTACATGAGAATAAACATAAAGCAAGACAAAAAATAAACACAAGAGCCAAGACATGATGGGAATAGCATAAAGATAGACTTACCGTCGTAGCGCTAGCGATACGGAGAGTACACGACGGAAGAACGAATAAGGCACGGTTCGTCAAAACGTCGAGGAAGAAAGGGACGAAACATGTCAGTCAATAAAAAGGAATGCAGTGATAGCGCTCACAGCAGAATGATATCGGCCAAAAACAAAAGAAAGTTTCTATGGAAAGATACAAAGAGAGATTCACAATTAAGAGCTCAGCAAATTAATAACTGTACGTCTTGCAACTTCGAATCGGGATAAAGTCTATTTTACCCGACCAAATATACTTTATTGTTACTATACTTTTACTGAATTCAGAGAACCAAGTATACTGAACTGATCTGTATCTACTTGGAAACTGAATAAATGTTCTGTAAATTCCAATGTTGCCAACTGTTGGAATGCAATATTATCGGATCATTAATATAGATTAAATACGTATATAGATATTGCAAAATATTTTTATGGAGTAATTACTCTACCAAAGCTCAGTGATATAGCACTGGATTGTTAGAAAAAACATCTGAGTTCAAATCTAGTTATTTGGATGTATTTTTAATATTATATGTTTAGTATTCAGTATGTATTCAATTAGTTATTAAGTTAATGAAGTGATTCTAGTATTTACTTTATTAGTATTACGACATTTTAAAAAGTATTGTTTAGTTAAGTATTGTAGGTCTATGATAATTAAGTTAGAAAATTCCTTTACTATAGTTAATTAAATTATATTTAGGAGTGTGTTGTTACTTAATATTAGTATTGATTCAGGTATCAGCTACTAATGTAAATCTATTTTCATGAGTTCCTCAAGTGATATTATTACGAGTAATAGTGAAATGCTTGAAAAGTTTTCATTCAGATGCAAAAAAGGAAATCCAGTTTAAATCTCCAAATGCCATTTGATGAACTGTGTTGGACATCTTTTACCATAACAATGATTTGTTCTGTGCTTACTCAATGGATTTGTACAAATACTTGAGTGGAGATTGGATTTATTGATATCAGTGTGTCTTCGTATTGTCTTCAGTGTTCTGGGCAACTAACATTGGTAATTATTTACAATGAGCTATGTACTAAGATATTAGTTG